>NW_017673428.1:115468-136601 GCF_001879085.1 Nicotiana attenuata
TATATATATATATATTAAAAGCACGAAAGTCCTTAGCGAAATGTTTTACCCTTTAAAAATAAATTTCAAACAAGACAAAATAGTCATTTAACTATTGTCCTATAATATAGGAATTTGAAATCAATTAAAATTGTACATATATCTTTCCTTATTTGAAATTATATGTAATTATTCCTAATATACAGGACTCACGCATACTATGACTCAAAAAAAATATTTCCTTTTTTTAAGAAAATAGACTTAAGTTTTAAACGATTGCAATTTGCTTCGTTAACCAATAAAATATCTTCATTTATTTATGTCTTAATTTTAATAGAAAACATATCCAATATTAGACAAACTCAATTGCAAACGAAACGACATTAAATTTTTCTCCAATTATTCCNTTCAACATTATTCATTTATAAACTTTACATTGTCACTTATCAATTTTTTATGACCTATAAGACAGCATTTTCATTCCCAAAAGACTAAAATAATTAATTTTTGCTATTTACTTTATTAAATAAATCTTAATAAAAGCATTTTTATGTTATTGGTTTGTTTTCATATATATCATGAAATAATAATAATTTTAATAATATATTTAAGTAGAAGTCCTCATAATTCACAATAAGCTATCTGAATACTTCTATGAACAATATTACTCTCATTACTGAGCTAGCTGGGATCACCATTCATTTTTATCATGTAGAAAACTCAAATATTTTTAAAGAAAAATATTCTACTTAAAAAGGAAAAACTTGTGTTATGGGAAAACTTAGTTGATTACCTAACGAAATTATGGACTTTCTTTACCCCTTTTTATCTATATTTTGAATTGTAGAAATATCGTGTTTTACTTTGAACATAATTTAATTTCTTTTTAGAAAGTGCTAAGTTTATTTTAATTCCATATACGAAAAGAACCATCTTTACTTCTTTATAAAATTATTTTTGATGTGAATTATTTACAAAAGTAAGAATACTATAATTCAAAATATACATAGTATATAATAATAAAACTATTTTTAATGTGAATTATTTATAAAAGTAAGAATACTATAAGTCAAAATATACCTAGTATATAATAACAAAACTATTTTATAGTGAATGGAGTCAGAGGTAAATAAAACATATTCATAGTTTGAATTGACTTACCTTTTTAAGTTGTTTCCTAAAAAAAGTTAAGAGCTATAGACAAACTGAATTGTTGTTGCAAGCATTGTTAATACAAATTAATATATTATGCTTACTTTGTCTGGACTTCTAAACTAAAAATAAAATTCTGAATTACTATAAGGCATATGAAGACTTCTACGCCCTATTTTGTTTTTTTTTTTATAGAATTAGCTAAACAAAATTAATATTTATTATTTTTAGGAAATCACATTATTTCATCTAATTTTTTACAATTCAAGATATATTTTTAATAATACTTATGTGATTTTTAAAACTTTTTACTCATGAGTACACGCGCAAAGCGCGCACTCTAAAACTAGTTATATTAAAAGCACGAAGGCCCTTAGCGAAATGTCGTTTGCCTTTTTTATCCTTTAAAAATAGAGTTTAAATTGTACAAAATAATCATTTTAGTAATTTTCCTAATATTTAGGACATGAAAATTAATGTATGGTTTACTTATAAATCTTTCCTTATTTAATTGTGTAAAAAGTCCTAATTTATAAAATTTAAAAACTAGTTTATATTTACATTATAGAATTTGTTTTCTTTCAGAGTATGTAACAAAACTATAAATATATGCAACCAGTTTCACGAATAAACGATCAAATGGTCTCAATATAAAACACTTGAAGATCTATCGAAGAATGCTTTCAATTTTCAGCCTAATACATTTCCATATTATAGTTAAACTACTTTTCTACTAAAACAACATTTTTCCATTTGTCAACCTTTTAGTATAATATTTAAAACTACCCTCAATAAATACAATAATTAAATAAGAAAACATTTAAGAATATAAGAGAGAAAAATAGTTACTAAGAGTCAAAAACACTAATAATACTGCAAACACAAATATCTAAAAATAAATTATAATTTTGTATCTCTTAAAAATATATAAAAACACGAAGTCCCTTATAAAAATATCGTTCATCCGTTTTACCTTATAAAATTACTGAAAAATAATTATTTAGTTATTTTCATAATACATAGGAATTTGAAATCAACTAAAGTCTTCGTTATTAATTCTTCCATTATTTAAACCAAGAAATATTAATAGTTAAAATTTTAAAATCAATTAAAATTTACTTTAGATTGAATGGTAAATACTAAACGCTAGAATTTGTGTATATTATTGTTGAGTTATAGGTTAGTGATGATAGGCTATAATTACGTATTTTAGTCGATTATTACACTCTAATTTACTGCACTTTAGTTGAATTTGCGCTTTAATCGCTAGTGTTTTGCACTAACTGTGTGTTTTATGCCTTGTAGGAGTGATTCCGAGCTATATAGATATTATGGAATGAATTCAAGTGATTTGGATCTTTGAAGTCTGAGTAAAAGCCCAAGAAATTAAGTCGGGATCGTATTCGGGGATCAACGGATGATAGAGCAACAAAACGAAGAATCGACTAGGCATATTGCGCATGGTCTAGTAAAATACACATAAACTTTTCGCTCAGAACTCCATTTGAGCTCCACAATATATAGTTGGAAAGCTAACTCAAAGGGCTACAACTTTCATGTTTTACGTTTTTCCAAATTCCAAACGGAACAGGGTGAAAAATGCGGTAGAAACCGCGACCGCGGACCTGACACGGACTGAAACAGTGTACTTGCAAAGTACCGCACCCGTACCGTGGCCGCGGACGTCCAGGCCTAGAAACTTGTCCTTTTTTTGCATAGGAGAATGTATAATTGTTTGGTCCCGACCCTACTTGGTATATATACATGGAAAAATGGTATTTTGAGAGGTTGGACACACTTTTGACATAATTTAGACCTAAGGAGGCTAAGGAGACCAATTTTTGACACTGATTCGACTTAAGAAGTCAGAGACACAATAGGAGCAAGGCGGGGAATTCTTCTACGAGTTTTTCCTTCCTCTTCCTATTTTTTATTGTTGGTTATGATTTTTAATATTGTAATTTTACATACTATTATGAATAACTAATTTGTTATCTAGGATTTTGATAGAACCTTTTGTATGATAAATTCTTGTTATGTTTTTATATAATTGAGCCGTTGGATTTCTCTACTTGTTCAACTACGTGTTTATTGTTGTTGATTGAATGGCCATCGATTGACTGTGCCTATTTATTATGTGTTGCTTGAGAAAGGATACATATTTAGGTGGTTGTTGAACAACGTCACTCCTAACGTATGTGAGAAATCAATATATTGGGTTTAAAGGTAGGTTTAGAAATAACAAAGCCTTGACGTGGTCATAATGAGCGGTTAGATAAAGCCAACTAGCGTAGTTCGAGAGAATATGTCTAGTAAATTGTTGTAGTTGCTCGAGAGAGAATTACGGCACCTAAAGTGCTCACGATCAGTAGAGAATACATTGGCGAAATTGTAGGGAACATAACTAGAAGGATTCCGACAATTGGGGAAATCATAACTCTAGACCTCCTTAATTTAGTCTCCAACCCTTTGTCTCGTTAGTTGATAATTTTACCGTTTTCTAGTATTTGCTAGTTAATTAGTTAGAAATATAAATCTCAATTTTTATAATTTAGAAAATTGTTCAATCTTGTCTTCTTAGTGATATTAAACAGATACAACTAAGCCTTAGTTCTTTCTGGGATTCGACTCTGAACTTTTAGACCGGATTATATTTGCAGCGATCGCTTATCCTTTTTAGGACTAGAGTTGGGCGTGATCAGTTAGAAACCCGAATGCTGGGTTAAAAAGGAGTGTATGCCTCCTTTTAAGAGCTCTAATATCTATTTCTTTTATTTTTAACTGTACCTTAAATTAAAAGTATTTTATAATTTCATTGATCCACAAATACAAGACACAAAAGTCTAAAGGATTTCAAAACAAAATATATTTAGTTTAGAAGTAAAAAATGAATATTAACACTAATTTTTATAATAAATTAAATTATTAAAGAAAAAATAGTCATTTAATTATTTTTCTAATATTTAGGACATAAAAATTAATTAAAATTTTAGTTATTAAAGTTTTCTTTTATTTGGAATAGATATGAAATCGTAGTATTTAAAACTTAAGAGCAATTACGAGTTTACCATGTATAAAATATTGTTTTCACTTGAACTATCTAAATATAGGTTTAAGTTAAAGAAGGAAATTTTTGGGGCATAGTTTTGTTTTTCCATTGAAGGGTCCTTTACAATTTGTTTGGATGGTTGTTACATTTCGTTTCATAATGTATCGTATCGTATTGTATTGTACTGTATCGTTTGATGAATACAATATTTGGATGAATTGTGTCGTTTTGCCGTCGTTTCATGGTATCATGTACTAGTAATATGATGAATAAACTTGCAATATTACAAAGAAAAATTATGACATGGTAAATAAAAAGGTAGGGTAAATGATAAAATAAAATTTTTAATAATAATGAAGGGTGAGATTGAGAGAAAAATACAAGGAAACGACGCGACCACACCAAATCGGTCGTTACATAAAGTGGCACATTTCATCGTTATGTAACGACGGATTTAACGATACGATACAATAAAATTTAAGTAACAATCAAAACAAATATTGTATTTAAAGTAACAATACGATACGATACAATAAGTCACAACCATCCAAACAAGCTGTTAGAAGCTCCTTCAATTGATTCTTCTTCTTCTTCTTCTTCTTCTCACTGAGCCGATATTTTTTTGGGTGTTCATAACCCAAACTTCAAGCATATGTTAGGTAAGTTTTTACTTTTTCTGTCACTTTACCGTTTATTTACATTAAAAGTTATTCCCCATGTAGTTTATTAGCATAACGGTACGTAAATGTTCTAATACATACATGGTACGCGCTTTTATGTTTATAATCCAAACAGGTCAATATAGTTTTAAGTCTTAAAGCATTATTCTACTACTTTTTAAAAAGGGCATGAATATGATTTCTATCATGATGTTAGCCAAGAATTCACTCGCGATGTTCAGGTATAAACTATGTAACATAATTAAATATCTTACCAAAAATTAGAAATTTAAGAGTACAATATTCTTCTAATTGTCTATAGAATAAATCACAACTGAAGCATACAATTCCGTCTATGTCACGACCCGAATTTTCCTCCCTCGGGAGTCGTGATGGCGCCTACTACTGGGAGCTTGGCAAGCCAAAACTTGACTACTTACTTCGTTAACAAATTACTTCTTTTTAACAAATATAAACGATAACATGATATCAGCGGAACTTTAAAAAATTAAGCGGAAAGTAACAATAAAATATTTAGAATCAACGTCTATTACAACATCTAAAACCTCAAATACCCAAAATCTGGTGTCATAGTGTCACAGACGGTCTAAGAGTCGCTACATACAAGGTCTGAAGAAAATACAATAAACTGTTTCTGAACAAAGAAAATGAAACAGGGAATAGAGATAGAGGGAGACGCCAGGGCCTGTGGACGCCTGCAGGTCTACCTTGGGTCTCCGGGTGGACTGAAGGAAGCCCTCCAACTACTGTCCGAAAGCTGCTCCGGGATTTGCACACAGTGCAGAGTGTAGTATCAGCACAACCGACCCCATGTGCTGGTAAGTGCCTAGCCTAACCTCGGCGAAGTAATGACGAGGCTAGGACCAGACTACTAATTAAACCTGTGCAGTTTAAATATATATAGCGGCAAAAGAAATACAGAAATAACCAGTCAATGTGGGAAGGGAAAACATGCTGTGGGGGAGATAACAGTTTTGAATAGAAAGGCATCAAGTAAAGAAAGGAACAACATAACACGAATATCAACAAGGATCAGAAATTAACAGTTTGCACGACATCACCCTTCGTGCTTTTACTCTCGTCCTCACCAAAACAATTATTGATCAAAGATGTGCACGGCATCACCCTTCGTGCTTTTACTCTCTCTCCTCACCATGTAATCAATATAATCAGCACGGAATGGTACACCGTGCGGCACGGCATCACCCTTCGTGCTTTACACTCTTTCCTCACAATATCAACAATGCACGACATCACCCTTCGTGCTTTAACACTCTTCCTCACCCAAACAACAATCACAAACAAGGGCAAGGAAGTAAACAAGAACATATAGAAATCCCAGCAAGGGAACAACAATTAAACAATTAAATCACGGCAAAGGAACATTTCAATAACCCTTTCTCTATCGTTCACTTATACTTCATAACTCGCTTTACCACTTGAGCCAATGCTCCAAAGGGGTTCAATCATCTCATATACTTTCACAATTCATAATATAACTCGAGCCAATGCTCCAAGATATTCAAAGATCTCAGTTCCTTCCACAAACTTTCCACAACAACTAGAAATCATCACCCAAGCATGAAGAATACAACGAAACCAAGATATTCACAATATAAGGACTCACGGTCATGCTAGACACCAACGTATAGATACTCGTCACCATGCCTATACGTCGTACACAACTAATACCACATAGCAAATAGGATTCAACTCCTAATCCCTCAAGCTAAGGTTAGACCAAACACTTACCTCGAACTTCCACGGCCAACTCAAGCCTCAAACACCACTTTTCCTTTCAAATTCGGCTCCGACCCTATCGAATCTATACACAATCGACTTAATAACATCAATAAATGCTAAACAATCCAATTCCAATGCTTAATTATAGCTTTCTAATCATTCTTCCCAAAAACCCAAAAATCAACCTCGGACCCGCTTGGTCAAAACACGAGGTTCGGACCAAAATCAAGTCACCCATTCACCCACGAGCACAAATATATAATTATTTTCAGAATTCGACCCCAAAACGAGGTCTAAATCACAATTTATCAAAAAGCCCTAGTTCTACCCAAATCCCTAATTTTCTACCCTTATTCACATGATTTAGGCCTAGAAATCTAATGGGTGTTGGTGGAAAATGAAGAAAATGAGTCTAAGATTACATACCTATGAGTTTGTGGTGAAATCTTCTTTCAAAAATCGCCCAATTTGGAGTTGAGATGAAGAAGTTATGAAATTTTAAACAATTCCCATATTAGCTACTATTTTAAGTGTTGGGCGACAGTGTTCATCGCGTTCGCGAGAACACTGTCGCGATCGCTAAGGGCTGCCAATAAGTGGACTTATGCGATCGCGAGTCCTTCCACGCATTCGCGAAGGGTTAACCCCACCTGACCTTCGCGTTCGCGGATGATCTTACGCGTTCACGTAGAAGAACGACCAAATCCCAGCCTCCTCCAATTAACTCTACCGTTCACATCGCACAGGTCGCGTTCGCGATGAGCAATCCCCCAAAGCTCCGCGTTCGCGACTGTGGCTTCGCGTTCGCGATGGACAAATCCTCCCCTGTTCCCATTTACCTTACGCGATCGCGAGAGTGACTACGCGATCGCGATGAACAACAGGCCTGAGCACCTGTTGCAGATTTTCTGCAATTTTTCCTAAGTTCAAACCTTCCCGAATCACATCCGAAACAGACCCGAGCCCTCGGGGCTCCTAACCAAACACACGTACTAACTCAACAACACCATACGAACTTATCCGTGCGATCAAATCGCCAAAATAACCTCAATAACAATGAATCAAACCTCAAAATCAAGAACTTTCTCTCAAACTTCATCAAGTATCAAATTTAGCAATTTAGGTCCGAATCACGTCAAACGACGTCCGTTTTTCACCAAATTTTACAGAAACATCTTAAATCATATATAAGACTTGTACCGGGCGCCGGAACCAAAATACGGGCCCGATACTATCATGTTCTAATCAAATTTTATTTCAAATTTCCTTAAACAATTTCAGAAAACAATTTCCTTTAAAAATTCATTTCTCGGGATCGGGACCTCGGAATTTGATTCCGGGCATACACCCAAGTCCCATATTTTCCTACGGACCCTCCGGGACCGTCACATCACGGGTTCGGGTCCGTTTACCAAAAATGTTGACCGAAGTCAAATTAATTCATTTTATAGTCAAAATTTATCATTTTTCACAGATTTTCACATTTAGGCTTTCCCGCTACACACCCGGACTGCACACGCAAATCGAGGTGATGCTAAATGAGGTTTTCGGGGGAAACACAGAATGTAGTTTAAAAACAAGTGATGACCTTTTGGGTCATCACATTCTCCACCTCTAAAACAACCGTTCGTCCTCGAACGGACATAAGAAGGAAGTACCTGAGTCGGGAAAAAGATGGGGATAACGGCTCTGCATATCGGACTCGCACTCCCAGGCCGATGCCTCAGCAGGCTGACCTCTCCATTGAATACGAACAGAAGGAAAACTCTTCGACCTCAACTGACGAACCTGCCGGTCTAGAATAGCTACCGGCTCCTCCTCATAAGACAAGTCCTTGTCCAACTAGACAGTGCTGAAGTCTAACACGTGGGATGGATGTCACGACCCGAATTTCCCACCCTCGGGAGTCGTGATGGCGCCTACTATTGGGAGCTAGGCAAACCAAACATTAACTACTTTATCATTAACAACATAATCCTTTTTAATAATTTATCAGCATTAAAATAAAAGCAACCGATTTAACTAAACAAGCGGAAGTCTTAAATTAACGAAAAACTAAACGGAAATGCGGAAGAATTCAACATAAACCTCTAGCCAAGACTGGTTTCACAATACTCACGAACATCTAAGAATACTAAATACAATGTCTGAAAGAAATATATTTGTTTGTCTCGAATACAATGAGATAACAGTCTAAAGTAAAAGATAGGGGAGACGCCGGGCCTGCGGACGCCTGCAAGGCTACCTCGGTGTCTCGCTGGACTGAAGGCCTGCCCCCACACTACTGCTGCTGCTGACTAAAACCTGGATCTGTGCAAAATAGCACAGAGTGTAGTATCAGCACAACCGACCCCATGTGCTGGTAAGTGCCTAGCCTAACCCCGGCGAAGTAGTGACGAGGATAGGACCGGACTACCAATTAAACTTGTGCAGTTATATAATATACAGCGGAAAGTAAAGCAGGAATAAACAAGTAAAGATGAGAGGGGGAAACATGTTATGGGGGTATACCAGTATTAACAGTAAATCCAAAGTAACAGTCTAAGGGCAGCTTAGAATTTACAGCGAACAAAGAAAACTAATATCCAAAATAAACACACTTGTATCAATAATTGTTGCGGCGCGTAACCCGATCCCAATATATAACAACACTATTGCGGCGTGCAACCCGATCCATATCATTTAGCATTGTTACGACGTGCAACCCGATCCACAAATATCATTATTGCGGCGTGCAACCCGATCTATATCATTTAGCGTTGTTGCGGTGCGCAACCCAATCCACAAATATCATACAATGCACGGCATCACCCTTTGTGCTTTATCACTCTTCCTCACCCAAACAACAATCACAAATAAGGGCAAGAAAGTAAACAAATAATGATAGAAATCCCGGCAAGGGAATGCAATTAAACAATTAAATCCCGGCAAGGGAACAATATCAATAAGATTCCATGTCCCGGCAAGGGAGAAAATCAAAAAAACAACAGAACGTCCCGGCAAGGGAACAAACCTATAACTCTTTCTCTTTCTTTCACTTTCATCTCATAGTTCACATTATCACTTGAGCCAACGCTCCAAGGGTTTAAATATCTCATATACCTTCACAATTTGTATTTCAACTCGAGCCAACGCTCCACGAAGTTCAAAGATCACAATTTCCTTTCACATACTCTTTACAACATATAGAAATCATCAATAAAGTATGGAAGCTGTAACAAAACCAGGATATGCGCAATATAAGGACTCACGGTCATGCTAGACGCCAATGTATAGATACTCGTCACCATTCTATACATCGTACTCGACAATTAGCAAGTAGCAAATAAGACTCAACTCCTATTCCCTCAAGCTAAGGTTAGACCAAACACTTACCTCAACTTCCACGGCCAAATCAATCCACAACAACCGCTTTCCCTCTTGAATTCGGCTCCAACTCAATCAAATCTATACGATAATGACTTCATAATATCAATATGTGCTAAACAAATCAAACCTAATGTCTAATTATAGATTTCCAAGCTTTTTTTCCAAAATCCCAAAATTGCCCCCGGGCTCGCTTGGTCAAAACACGAGGTTCGGACCAAAATCAAATCCTCCATTCACCCACGAGCCCAAATATATAATTTGTTCTCAAATTCGACCCCAAAACAAGGTCTAAATCAAGAAAAATTAAAAAGCCCTAACTCTACCCATTTTCCCCAATTTCTACCCTAAATTACATGTTTTAGGTTTAGGAATTCAACAAATATTGACGGAAAATGAAGAAAACGAGTTAAGATTTACTAACACAAGAAGCTTTGATGAAGAAATGCTCTAAAAGTCGCCCTAGAACCTTAGAGAAGAAGGAGTTCGTGTGTTTGATGAAAAATTCCCGTCACTGTTCTGTTTTTGGACATTTTAAATAACTGGGCAAAATTGCCCTTCGCGTTCGCGTGAAGAAGGTCGCGTTCGCGAAGGGTAAACTTGGCAGACCATCGCGTTCGCGATGGGAAGAGTGCGAACGCGAAGAGGAAAGGCTGGGGGGGATCCAGGACTTGGTTTACGCGAACGCGTGGGTACTGATGCAAACGCGATGAAGGGATTTACAAGGCTACGAACGCGAAGGTCTTGGTGCGAACGCGAAGAGGAAAATTATGCTGAGTCCCCCAGGGCCAGATGACTCTATGCGAACGCGAGGCAAATGATGCGAACGCGATGAAGGATAGGTCTGAAGCTTCGCGAACGCGTGAAAGGCTTCGCGAACGCGAAGAAGAAGGGACTTGCAACTGCTGAAGCTAAAAACCTGCAATCCTCCTAAGTCCGAAACCACTCCGGAACACCTCCGAAACTCTCCCGAGCCCTCGGGACTCCTAACCAACCACATACACTAACTCAACAATATCATACAAACTCAACCGTGCGATCAAATCGCCAAAATAACATCAAAAACAATGAATTAAGCCTCAAAATCCACAATCTCTTCCAAATTTCATAAAACATCAAATTTTCCATTTTAAGTCCGAAACACGTCAAACGACGTCCATTTTCAACCAAACTTTATAGAAAGTGCTTAAATCATATATAAGACATGTGCCGGGCACCGGAACCAAAATATGGGCCCGATACCAACATTTTCTAACCAATTTTCATTTCAATTTTCTTCATAAATTTCAGAAAAATAATTTTACTCAAAAATTCATTACTCGGGCTTGGGACCTCGGAATTCGATTCCGGGCATACGACCAAGTCCCATATTTTCGTACGGACCCTTCGGGACCGTCAAATCACGAGTCCGGGTCCGTTTACCCAAAATGTTGACCGGAGTCAAATTTACTCATTTTAATATCAAATTTTAGCATTTATCACAGAATTTCATATTTAAGCTTTCGAGGCGACTACAAATGAGGTTTTCAAGGCCTCGGAAGCACGGAATGAGTAAGAAAACAGGTGATGACCCTTTGGGTCGTCACATTCTCCACCTCTAAAACAACCGTTCATCCTCGAACGGACAAAAGAAAGAAGTACCTGAGTCGGGAAATAGATGGGGATAACGGCTCCGCATATCGGACTCGGACTCCCAGGTTGATGCCTCAGGAGGCTGACCTCTCCACTGAACACGAACAGAAGGAAAACTCTTGGATCTCAACTGACGAACCTGCCGGTCTAGAATAGCTACCGGCTCCTCCTCATAAGATAAGTCCTTGTGTAACTGGACAGTGCTGAAATCTAACACGTGGGCTGGATCGCTGTGATACCTCCGAAGCATGGATACATGAAAAACTGGATGCACGGCTGATAAGCTAGGCGGCAATGCAAGTCTATAAGCAACCTCTCCCACTCGATCAAGAATCTCAAACGGACCAATGAACCTAGGGCTAAGCTTGCCCTTCTTCCCAAATCTCATCACGCCTTTCATAGGCGACACTCGGAGCAATACCCGCTCACCAACCATAAAGGCCACATCTCGAACCTTGCGGTCTGCATAGCTCTTTTGCCTGGACTGAGCTGAATGAAGCCTATCCTGAATAACCCTGACCTTGTCCAAGGCCTCCTGAACCAGATCCGTACCCAACAACCGAGCCTCTCCCGGCTCAAACCATCCAACCGGAGATTGACACCGTCTACCATATAAAGCCTCATAAGGAGCCATCTGGATACTCGACTGGTAGCTGTTGTTGTAGGCAAACTTTGCTAAAGGCAAGAACTGATCCCATGACCCTCCAAAGTCAATAACACAAGCTCGGAGCATATCCTCCAATATCTGAATAGTCCGCTCGGACTGTCCATCCGTCTGAGGATGAAATGCTGTACTCAACTCAACCTGGGTGCCTAACTCTCGCTGAACTGCTCTCCAGAAATGCGAGGTAAACTGCGTGCCTCGGTCCGAAATGATAGATACCGGCACACCATGAAGGCGAACAATCTCCCGAATATAGATCTCAGCTAACCTCTCGGATGAATAGGAGACTGCCACAGGAATGAAATGCGCTGACTTGGTTAGCCTATCAACAATGACCCAAACTGCATCGAACTTCTTCCGGATCAACGGAAGTCCAGTAACGAAGTCCATAGTGATCCTCTCCCACTTCCACTCGGGAAGCTCAATCCTCTGAAATAAACCACCAGGCCTCTGATGCTCATACTTAACCTGCTGACAATTCAAACACTGCGCCACATATGCCACGATATCCTTCTTCATTCTAGGCCACCAATAATGCTGTCGCAAATCCTGATACATCTTCGCGGCGCCCGGATGAATAGAATACCAGGAACTATGGGACTCCTCTAAGATCAACTCCCGAAGTCCATCCATATTGGGCACACAAACTCGCCCCTGCAATATCAAGACTCCATCAGCATCCAATGTAACATGTCTGACACCTCCACGCTGCACCGTGTCTCTAAGGACACACAAATAGGGATCATCATACTGCCGATCACGGATACGCTCCAATAATGAAGAACGAGCGACCGTGCAAGCTAACATACGACTAGGCTCCGAAACATCCAAACTCACAAAATGATTGGCTAGGGCCTGAATATCCAAAGCAAGCGGCCTTTCACCGACCGGAATATAAGCAAGATTGCCCATACTGGCTGACTTCCTACTCAATGCATCGGCCACCACATTGGCTTTCCCCGGATGATATAGAATGGTGATATCATAATCCTTCAACAACTCCAACCACCTCCTCTGCCTCAAATTCAACTCCTTTTGCTTGAACAAGTACTGAAGACTCTTGTGATCCGTGAACACCTCACATGCCACGCCATACAGATAATGCCTCCAAATCTTCAATGCGTGAACAATGGCTGCCAACTCCAAATCATGTACTGGATAGTTCTTCTCATGAATCTTCAACTACCTCGAAGCATAGGCAATGAACTTGCTATCCTGCATCAACACTGCACCAAGCCCAACACGGGAAGCATCACAATAGACTGTATAAGGCCCTGAACCTGTGGGAAAAACTAACACCGGTGCCGTAGTCAGAGCTGTCTTGAGCTTCTGAAAGCTCACCTCACACTCATCCGACCATCTGAACTGGGCACCCTTTTGGGTCAATCTGGTCATCAGGGCTGCAATGGATGAAAACCCCTCCACGAACCGTCGATAGTAGCCTGCCGACCCCAAAAAACTCCGGATCTCTGTAGCTGATGCTGGTCTAGGCCAGTTCTTGACTGCCTCTATCTTCTTTGGGTCCACCTGAATACCCTCTGCTGATACAACATGACCCAGAAATGCAACTGAACTCAGCCAGAACTCACACTTGGAGAACTTAGCATATAACTAACTATCCCTCAGAGTCTGAAGAACCACTCTAAGGTGCTGCTCGTGCTCCTCCTGGCTGCGGGAATATATCAATATATCATCAATGAAGACTATCACGAATGAGTCCAAATAAGGCTTGAACACTCGATTCATCAAGTCCATGAAAGCTGCTGGGGCATTTGTCAACCCGAATGACATAACCAAAAACTCATAATGCCCATACCGAGTGCGGAAAGCTGTCTTAGGGACATCGGATGCCCTAATCCTCAACTGATGGCAGCCAGATCGCAAGTCAATCTTGGAAAATACCCTGGCACCCTGAAGCTGGTCGACAAATCATCAATCCTCGGTAGTGGATACTTATTCTTGATCGTTACCTTGTTCAATTGCCGGTAATCAATACACATTCTCATTGACCCATCCTTCTTCTTGACAAATAACACAGGCGCACCCCAAGGTGAGACACTGGGTCTAATGAAACCCTTCTCAAGCAAGTCCTGTAACTGATCCTTTAACTCTTTCAACTCCGGCAGGGCCATACGATATGGCGGGATAGAAATGGGCTGAGTGCCCGGAGCCAAATCAATACAAAAATCAATGTCCCTGTCGGGTGGCATACCCGGCAGGTCTGAAGGGAAAACATCGTGGAACTCCCGGATAATAGGCACAGAATCAATAGGAGGGACCTCAGCACTAGAATCACGAACATAAGCCAAGCAAGCCAAACACCCCTTCTCGACCATACGCCGAGCCTTCACGTACGAAATAACACTGCGGGTAGAGTGACCTGGGGTCCCTCTCCACTCCAAACGGGGCAAATCTGGTAAAGCTAAGGTCACGCTCTTGGCATGGTAGTCCAAGATAGCATGATATGGGGATAACCAGTCCATCCCCAATATAACATCGAAGTCGACCATATCTAAGAGCAACAAGTCAACACGGGTCTCAAGACCCCCAATCACCACAACACAAGAACGGTAAACTCGATTGACCACAATAGAATCACCCACCGGTGTAGATACATAAACAGGAATACTCAGTGGATCACTAGGCATGACCAGGTACGGTGCAAAATAAGAGGACACATATGAGTATGTAGACCCTGGATGAAATAACACTGAAGCATCTCTATCACAAACCAGAATAGTACCTATAATGACTGCATCTGAAGACTCAGCCTCTGGCTTGGCTAGAAGAGCATAACATCGGGGTTGGGCCCCACCACCCTGAACTGCCTCTCTAGGACGGCCGGCTGCTGGCTGGCCTCCACCTCTGGCGGCCTAAGCTCCAACTCTATGACCTCTACCTCCACCTCTAGCACCTCTACCCCCCTCTGGCTGGCTGGGCGGCCTGTGGAACATCTAGTGCCTGAATCATAGGACGAGGACCCTGCTACTGCGGTTGAGACCCCTCAACCTCGGGCAAACCCTCCTGATGTGACCATACTCACCACACTCATAACATCCACCCGAATGTTGTAGCTAAGGAAACGGAGGCTGACCCTGGCGGCCTAAATGACCACCTCGGAAACTCTGAAGCGGCGGTGCACTGATGGGAGCCGGTGGTGCACTGTAAGGTTGCTGATAAGAATAGTGCGTCTGAGAACCTCGACCGCCTGAAGTACCATGAGAGACCTGGAGAGCGGACTGAAAGGGCCTAGGAGGATGGCCTCTACCATAAGAATCTCTACCTCCAGACGAGGTACCACTGAATCTGCCTGAATGACGGGGCCTCTTATCCGACCCATGACCACCTCCCTGTGACAGAACCATCTCAACTCTGCGGGCCGCATTGGCCGCCTCCTGAAAAGTGATCTCGCTCCCGGCCTCCTTGGCCATCTGAAGACGAATCGGCTGAATAAACCATCAATAAACCTCCTCACCCTCTCTTCTCGGTAGGAAGTATGACAAGAGCATGGCGAGCTAGATCAATGAACCTGGTCTTATACTGAGTGACCGTCATGGAACTCTGCTGAAGGCGCTCAAACTGCCTCCGAAAGGCCTCTCGCTGAGTCACGGGGAGAAACTTCTCCAGAAACAACACTGTGAACTGCTTGTTGATACCCAATTTTTCCCTATGTATTTTATATACTCAAAATATTCTCAAAATAGTATGTGTGTGCATACATAAGCATGCCCAAGAGTTTTGGTATTTTTCCCTAATTTTCTAAGATTCATAAACTTGATTTATTATCTATTTTAGCAGTACAAAATCCCATAATTATTTTTAAAACTACCATTTTTTGTGAATAATTTATTTCCATCCTTATATTTACACCAAAATATAATAAAGGTGATTTTTTCTTATTTTTACAAATTTATTTGATATTTTTAAACTAAAATCGCATAAAATTGCAATCATAGCTAGGGGTATGCATTCGAATCGGTTTATCGATAAATCGAATCGATTATTTGTTATCAAAATCGAAATCGAAAAAATCGAAACCTTATTGAAACGATAACGATAAGCATATGTACAAATCGATAATCGATAAGTAATAATCGATAAGGGTCAAAATCGAATCGATAAATCGAAAGCACACCCCTAATCATAGCCTATATTATGATTAATGGCATTTCACAATTATAAAATTATTCCCAGTATTTTTAGATTAATGTTTATATATTATTAATTAGTTCAGTGCTTTTAATTTGTTTTTAAAATTATTTTAATTATTTTTATATAAATTAAAGGGGAGAAATTGGTTATTTAATACACAACCATTTCCAATTGCAATTGTAGCCTCAATTTAACCCCCAATTCCACCCCTAATCAAATGGCCCAATTTCAAATTCCAACCCAAACCCACAACCCACTTTCAGACCTGCCCGTTTCCTCTTTTAATCTTGGCCGTTGATCATTCTGATCAACGGCCATGATCCGTTCTTTCCTTTTTAATTTCCATACCCCCCCTTAACCCTAATCTATTCTATCAGATACACCACCTTTGAACTCTCACCTCTCAAACTCTCTCTAGCCATCCCCGGAACCCTAGCGTTCCCCTACCTTGTTCCACCGTGATTTCACCGGCGTCCATGGCTTCTCAGGCCATGGACAACCTATACCCACCTCCTATGGCTTCTACATGCCTGTTGTTCGAAGGATCGGCCAGACCTCGAAGGTCTTCACTCAGGCCTTCATTGATTCGAAGATCCGGCCATCTCCGGCCTTGCTCCGGTGACTCTTGGTCTTTTGAGCCTGTTTATGACATTATCCGGCTTAGATCGAGTATTTTCGAAGCCTTTCTCATCTCTAGGGTTCATCTGGAACCCTAAATATTGAGGTTCTCTCCGATTATTTTAGATCTGTTACATGTTTGCACTGTCGCTTAAGTGCTTAAACGTTTTCTCCGATTTTCTTTCAAAAAGCACTTCTTTTCAATTAGGGTTTCTGGAAAGTTCTTAAAATGTTTCTGACTCTTCTTGTTCTCCTTTTCTTGGTAAGAATCAACCCCTGCTATGTTCTTATTTGCTCTTTTCTTATTCGCATGCTTTTTCGTGTGTTCTTATATTTGCTGTATTATGAAGTTTTTCTGGTATGCTCTCACATGCCTATCTCATGTGTTTCTCTACTGTGTTTTCCTACTGAGTTTTAGTCCTTTGGTTGCCTTTACCAGACTTTGCTTGGATTCTTTTTAGATGTGTTTTATCGACCGTTTCTTTAAGTTTACACTACCTGAACTCGTTTAATTTTCAAGCTTTCTTGAAACTTGTTTCCTGTACTGGTTCCTATGTTCTTTGCTATTATGCTTGTATGCTTCTCATGAGACTCTGAAAAAGTCTCTGAGCCTATCTCAATGATTTGCCTCTTAATCTCTGTGTCAAATTCAAGTTTAAAAACCCTAAGATTTGAGGGTTTTCTTTGGCTAATTTGGTTTTATGTTTCGACAAGGGTTCTACTTTGAAACCTTGAACTCTCAGACTCACTTCGAGTTTATGAATTGAATTTGAACCTTTTTCTGCGTTTGTGATTTTGAAACCCTCTTGCTTGACATGCCTATGTGTTTTATACGAGAACTTCTCTTTCAAATGTTTTGCCAACTGTTAATTGATTTTGAATCCCTTTAATGTTGCTTATTTGATTGTTACTGATTTTACCTAAATTAAAACTTTCCTTTACCTCTTTTCTGACTCGAGCAAAGCTTTCAATGGGATTCTTTACTGGTTATTTTACTGATTCCTTTTCCTTGTTTTACAAACCAAGTACCACTAGACTTTTACCTTAAATGTCTTCTATGTATTTACCCTTATTTGCCTACCTTGCACGAGATATTTACTTGATTTCCCTTCCTTAAATAACTTCTGCCCATTACCGCTTGAATTTGGACTCCTTAATTAAAGGGAGTCTATCGGCTGATTGATTTTAATTGGTACATAGTTCCTTAATTATTACTAAACTATGATCCTTGCCTTATTTGCTACACCTGTTTTCAATTATAAATACCCTGCTCTTTCATTGACACGCAGACGATTTTTAAAAAAATCATCAACTCTCTTCTAAAAACTCACACTCTTGCTTCCTGATTGTAATTTGGCTTCCCTAGATCTACTGCTTCTCCCTACTTGTTCTTCTGAACTGTATGTCCTACTTTTGATTCAAACATCAAATACAATGTGTTTACTTACAAGCTTCCTTTTTACTGCTTTATAGAGTTCAGCTTTAAGAAAAATAAATACTTATGTCTTGCTATCTGTTGTTGCAATGAATCCCTATCCCCATTCCCTTTATGTGTTTGGGCTGTATTTTAAGACATGGCAACATGCAAAGTTGTTATCATGGATTAAGACTGGGTCCTTTGGATCCTAGCCTCTTTCAATCTCCTTTTCCCTTATTCCCTTATGTGTATAGAGTTTAGGTATAGCCTGGCAGCATATGAATTGCGGTCCATGGCTGAACCTGACCTTCAAAAGGTCCTAACTCTCTAAATTATTTTGAGCTGACAAGCTGGTCAGGGGTGTGCCAGCAGCCCAGTTGCAAGGCATGACCACCAACCTGCCTTGGCTCCCCCCTTATTCCCTCTCATTGCACTTACACTTACTCCTAGTCCTTAAGTCCTGCCCCCCTCTTGTGAGCCTTGCTTTGGGAACCTTGAGTTCCCTCTGAACTTGGACACTTGAGGACTGGCACTTCCACACTGAACTTTAATTTGTTCTGCAATAACATTTGGGATGTAAGCACTGCCTGGAACTTTGACACATCCCAAATAAGAGAAAGGCTTCGCAAATTGACCCCGGAAGTTGGTTCATCTCATATTGTTAGATATCGAGTTTGAATTAGGTTCCTTGGATGCAGCTTAAATTTCTGATGTAATTTTATTTTTCTGCCTGATTCATTTGGTCTGTAATAATTTGTAATAACTTATGGGGTTTAGTGAAGAAAGGGGAGGGTAACCATGTATGCAAAAGGGGGTAGAAAACCTGTCTATAGGATTTCTATTTTTCAGCATGTTCTCACGTAGAGAACCTGTCTATAGGATTTCTATTATTCAGCATGTTCTCATGTAGAAAACCTGTCTATAGGATTTTCTATTTTTCAGCATGTTCTCATATAGATAACCTGTCTATAGGATTTCTATTTTCAGCATGTTCTCATATAGATACCATGTCTATAGGATTTCTAATCTCAGCATGTTCTCATATAGATACCCTGCCTATAGGATTTCTGCATGTAGAAAATATGCCTATAGGTCCTTTCTGATTGTTGCATATCCACTCCTCATTAGGCAAACATGTTTATAGGTCTTAATAACCAAATGCAATCAGATGTCACGTTCGTAATAAAATGCAACACCTATATATCATGTTGTAGGTTTTCTGCATTTTCTTCCATGTCTATAAAAGTGTTTAACATTAACAACGCTAGAAAACATGCCTATAGGAACTGTCAATCAATTCTGAATTACCTCACTCGTTTCAAGGTAATCTGTCAGTAATAACGCGTTATCAATTGCAGAACTTGTATTATTCTGTTAAAACTGGCAACTCTTCTGTAACCTGTTTACTTCTCTTCTGAAACCAGTAGATATCATGCCTATAAAGTTTCACCTAGGCAAGCCTTAGGGTAAAAGCTGTAACTGCATCAGTCTTCAATAATTGCAGCCAGGCGGACCTAATGCGGATTTCTTGTCTAAAAATATGGGTTGAACCAGTCCGCTTAACGTTTAAGTTTAATTCAGACCTAATCAGTATATGTAAGGCATGCTAAACTACATTTTCGTGATTCTGAGGAGGCTTATGTGAGCCTTTAATTTTTATGTGTACCCCATAACTGTCCTACATGTTTTGTTTGACGCATTAGAATTTTTACCTTTCTAAACTCTTGAAAAAGCCCAAAAATTCCTTCCCTTGATAGGATTAGAAGTCCCAAATGCCTCCGGGACTGATAGGATTGGGACGGGTAATAGCATGCTATAGGTAACGATACCATTTCGCGCTTAATACCTTAACGGGGTGGGAAAGGGTAGATATGGATATGATGACCACGCGATAACACCACGTGTATAAATGGTTACCGGGTGTTGTGTGGGGTGATCCATATTATGTATAAACCTAGGACCCCTCCCCTTATTTGTCCATTTTATTTTTGCCAAACTTCAGCTTTTAAACTGCTTTTAACTTGCAACAACTATATAAAAATTTCTCTTTTACTCTTTTATTCAAGCTTTTAAAACTGCTTCCTCTATCAAAATTCAGTTTCTTTAACTTCCTTAATCCCTTGCAACCATTATGTGAAAATCCCTCTTTTTATTTGTAATTCTTGCTTGTATACTTGTTGTTTGCATTTAAAGTCACAATTGTAGCATGGCCGGGAACCACACTAGTGGATCTTGAGGGGTGCCTAACACCTTCCCCTCGAGATAATTTCTAGCCCTTACCCGAACTCTGGTTTTCAAATTCAAAACCCTTAGTGTCCTAATGCACTTAATCATTAGGTGGCGACTCTTCAAATTCAAAAAACCCAATTCCCAAACGGGAATAGAATTGTCTTCCCGAATGTCGTAAACCCGATCTTGCTTTAGAGAAAATGGGGGCATCGACAGCATGGCGACTCTGCTGGGGACTTCTTTAGGCTTCTAGCACTGCATGTTATATGTGACTTTACTGTTTTCTTTATCGCTTTGTTTAATGCCTTTATTTGAAACTGACTTGTCTTTTTGTTTCTTTTTTTCTTTAACGCTTTCATTTACTGTTTTCCTTCAATACCGTTGTAATTTTGAGCAATTATTGTAATCATTATGAACGTGAAAATACGTGGCTAATTTGTTTACATTCTTGT
>NW_017673429.1:0-29461 GCF_001879085.1 Nicotiana attenuata
CCTACAGTTGGAGTTCTTAGTACGCCGTCGTACGTTTTACGACAAAGTCGAGTGGGTCGACCAGTCGGCGACACGTCCCGAGACATACGAAGTCTTTTGGCTCTGGAGCCGTTTTTTATAACTTGGTGCTGCCTCATTGAGGGCTTACGAGTTCAAACTTTGTGACCCGGAGGTCGAGTTTTTGACGTTAGTCCCCGAGTGTTCGGGAAATTTTTTGGCTTTGGGGACATTTCTTAAAGGTAGCAGACTTTTTTTGAAGCACAAAGCATTTTGATGGAAGAAAAATATTCTTTGATTACTTGGCACAAGTATACATGTTTTCGTCATCAAGGGCTCGGTTATTCTACGCGAACACGGTTCGTTCGATCGTTTAGCCCGATACATTGTTTTCCTATCGAGACCCTTTTTGGCACGTCTTGACTTCTCCGAGGAGGCGACCTCCCGGGGGGGTATGCCTCCCAGTATTCGAGGTTGATTGAAGAAAAGCCTTGGATACTTGCTGAGTTCTCCTTAGGTAGCACATAGATGTTGCCTCATTAAAAACCTTGCCGGTAAAACCCTTCTTGGGATAAAACTCGATCGAAGGAAAAGAGTGCAATGTATGCTTTGAAACCTAAGGTCTTTGAGTTGGACGGCGCTTTGACTGCTTTGATCGGACGCCTGCTCAAAGGTTAGTGTAAAATGTGAATAAAAGGGAGATGGTTATACCTTAGTGGTGATGGCGCTTTGAGCCTCGATATGCTTCGAACGTTTCGGTTTGCTTTTGGGACACGGCACGGTCCTTTTCNCACTTTTCCTGTTTGCCTCTCTTTCCCGAAAATTGATTTTTGGCTCGGTCGCTGAGGAACTGTCGGAGGTGCCCTTTGCTGATTAGTCAGGCTACTTCTTCTCGGAGCTGTCTGCAATCTTCGGTCCTATGACCGTGTGTGCCGTGAAAGTCGCACACCAAGTTAGGGTTCCTTTATGACAGATCTGATAGTACGGGTTTTGGCTACCTGGTGTCTTTGATTTTACCTATGGCCGATACGATGTCTGAAACATCAATGTTGAAGTTGTATTCAGATAATCAGGGCATCTTCGTTGGTCCTGCGTGTCTGTCGAATCCTGCTCTTCTCAGGAGTCCCCAAGGATTCTGACCTTGATCTGCCCTTCGGTCATTTCGGGGTGTGTTACGCCTTGGGACGTTTCTTTGATCTTCAGTGTACGGTCGGTACCTTTCCCCATTTGGCCTGGGTTCCTTTACCAGGAGCCTGCTAGGATATATTGAGCTCGAGGGCGCTCCTAGTTGGTCGTCCTCGACCCTAATCTTTGGCTGATACCGGTTGTGGACATCCGCCCAAGTCACAGCGGGATATTCAACCATGTTCTGCTTTTGCTGCTTCGAAGCTATCGAGCTTCGTTCGTTCAAGCCTTGGTGAAGGCCTGCACTGCCCAGTCATTAGAGACCGGTGGTAATTCCATTCTCTCCATTTGAAAGCGGGATACAAACTCCTGTAGTATCTCATTTTCTCTCTGTTTGATTTTGAAGACATCGGATTTCCTTGTAGCAACCTTGATGGCACCGACATGTGCCTTTATAAAAGAATTTGCCAGCATGGCAAATGAGTCTATCGAATCCGGGGATAGGTTGTGATATCACATCATGGCCCCTTTTGAAAGTGTTTCTACGAATTTTTTCAATAGGACGGATTCAATCTCGTCGTCCTTCGCGTCATCTCCCTTTACACCACAAGTGTAGGCAGTGATGTGCTCATTGGGGTTCGAGGTTCCGTTGTACTTTGGGAGATCGGGCATTCTGAATTTCTTCGGGATGGATTTTGGAGCAGTACTCGATGGGAATGGCCTTTGTACGAATTTCTTTGAATCTACACCCTTCAGAATCGGGGGTGCGCCCGGGATCTGATCAACCCTTGAATTGTAGGTCTCCACCTTTTTGTCATTAGCTTCTATCTTCTTTTTCGCCCGATTCAATCCTCTTTGCGAGGTCCTCGAGCATCTTTATAATAGCGGGGTCGTCTGCTGACCCGTCGTTGCTCGATCTTTCCAGTACCTATTCGGCTTGGGAAGCCGTTTTCGGTGCTAATATGCTTGGAGTTTTTTAGTGGCTTTGCAGTTGAGCAATCACCAGCTGTTGTGCCTGCAACATTTCAAAAATGACATGCAGGCTAACCTCTCGTTCCTCCCGAGCTGGGGTTCTCTGACCTTCTTGTTGGTTTCTTGGCGTATACTCCTGTTAGTGTGGGAGCTTATATCGACGTGTTGGGCGTCGCGTGAGCCCACATCCACGGGAATTGGTTCTGGTGCGTCCTCAGGGTTTCGCTGTGGTACACCGGCGCCTGGAACACCTACACCATTCTCTCCATGATCCTCAGGACTGTTGTTTTCATGTGCATTTACCGAGTTAGACATTTTGACCTAAAATCAAAGATTCTTGGACAAGAAAAAGTGTGAAGAATAACTTGCATTTTCAGTAAACAAGCACTAAAACAATCACTATTATTTTTAGCCCCACGGTGGGCCCCAAATTATTTACCCTAAAAATGTTAATTACAATTAAATTTTATTTTATGGTTCTTAAAATACGTGATTTATTCTTATGCTAGTTGTATAATGATAGATTCTAAGTGTGAGCTTGGAAAGTAAAGTAAGAATGAGAGGCTATGTTGTTATTTGAACTGCACGACTGCGAATCGGGGTCTCGTACTGGCCTACGCTGGGCCTCGAGGTTGGGCTATAATGCCTGACAGGGAACGGCCGATGAAGAACTAACAGTTCTGAGAGCCTTGATTGTGGCTCTTTATGATCACTGATGAGTAATAAATGAAGAACAATTAATTGAACACAATAAATGTAAGCACTAAAATCAAAGGAGAGACAATGGAGAATGTTTAAGTTAGAGAGCAGAGAATGTTCTTGTTCTTGTATCGAATATCATGTGCTTTACAAAATGATAAGGGTCCCCTTTATATAGGAGGGGGAATCCCAACATGGTACATGTATAATTATTACAAAGAAACATAACTGGTACGACGTTGCTCGATTATTCGGTACCTGTTCGGCTTGGGGAGCCGTTTTCGGTGCTACTGTGCTTGGAGTTTTTTGGTGGCTTTACAGTTGAGCAATCGCCAGCTGTTGTGCCTGAAACGTTTAAAAAATAACATGAAGGCTAACCTCTCATTCCTCCCGAGTAGGGTTCTCTGAGCTTCTTGTTGGTTTTCTTGGCGTATACTCTTGTTAGTGTAGGAGCTTATATCGACGTGTTGGGCGTTGCGTGAGCCCACATCCACAGGAATTAGTTCTAGTGCGTCCTCAGGGTTTCGCAGTGGTACACCGGCGCCTGGAACAATTACACCATTCTCTCTATGGTCCTCAGGACCGTTGTTTTCATGTGCATTCATTGAGTTAGACATTTTGACCTAAAATCAAAGATTCTTGGACAAGAAAAAGTGTGAAGAATAACTTGCGTTCTTCAGTAAACCAGAACTAAAACAATCACTATTATTTTTAGCCCCACGGTGGGTGCCAAACTGTTTACCGCGAAAATGGTAATTACAATTAAATTTGATTTTGTGGTTCTAAAAATACGTGATTTATTCTTATGCTAGTTGTATGATCATAGATGCTAAGTGTGAGCTAGGAAAGTAAAGTAAGAATGAGAGGTTGTGTTCTTATTCGAACCGAACGGCTGCGAATCGGGGTCTCGAACTGGCCTACGCTTGGCCTCGAGGCCGGGCTAAAATGCGTGACTGGGAACGGCCGATGAAGAACTAACAGTTCTGAGTTCCTTGATGGTGGCTCTTTATGATCGGTGATGAGTAATAAATGAAGAACAATTAATTGAACACAATAAATGTAAGCAATAAAATCAAAGGAGAGACAATGGAGAATGTTTAAGTTAGAGAGCAGAGAATGTTCTTGTTATTGTATTGAATATCATGTGCTTTACAAAATGATAAGGGTTCCCTTTATATAGGAGGGGGAATCCCAATATGGTACATGTATAATTATTATAAAGAAACGTAGCTGGTATAGCTATTTACTATTCTGGTACAGACTAGTGCTATTCTTGCAAGTATTGTCAGCTTTGGACACGTGCCTTGGGAACTTCCCCCTTGTCCATGGTAGCCACCGATTTGTGCTGCTCCGAGGTCGAGCATAGGGAACCTTCGGGGTTGAACCTCGAACTGTGCCTCGAGGCTTATGGAGGCGGGCTGTGAAATGTCTTATCGGTCATAAAATCGGGCTCTCCAGTTTTAGCCGTATACAGCATATTAGCTAAGCGATCATAAAAATTGATTAAGCATATAGACATGATTTCCAAGAGAACGGGTCTGAATTTTATTATTGTATTTCCTATAGACATGGTATCTATGTGCAGTGGTGTGAGATACGAAAAATTTTCATAATTACTTGTTTTGATCCTGTAGGCATGATATCTAATGAATCAGAACATGTTGAACGAATTAAATCCTATAGGCAGGTTATCTAAAAACACACAGTAGCATAACGTATTGAATGAAATAAACACCTATAGACATGTTATCTACTTGAACAAATAAACCTGCTGGGCAGGATATCTAACACACAGTAGCATAACGTATTGAATGAAATAAACACCTATAGGCATGTTATCTACTGAACAAATAAACCTACAGGCAGGATATCTAACATATAGTAGCAGAAAATATTTGAAAGGAACAAATACCTATAGGCAGGTTTTCTACCCATTCTTATTAAAACCAAGCCTAGTTTTCCCAATTCACTATTGCCCCAATTATTATTATAAATACTTATTACAGATGATAATCAAATGAATAAATTACAAAGTATATAACTATAGGAAGCCTGCAGCAGGGCCAAATGCACCTGGATAGCCCAGCCCTTCGACCCATAACAGCTCCAAGGCTCACTTTCACATGTACACAATAATCGGTGGTGAATGATTCACCCATAGCACACAGAACCCAGATCTCTAGTGTGTCAAAGTTCCCAAGGGCTTCAAGAGCCCAAGGCAATGCTCACACTAAAGAACAAGGACTCAGAAACAGTTTAAAGGAGATTGGAAACCAAACCCCAGTATGTCAGAGTTCACAAGAGTCTCACATGGACCCCGAGAAGTGCTCACACTGATGAGGTGAAGGAGAGAACCTAAAGGATCTGAGAATAGGAGTTCAAGGCAACAACACATAAGGAGACAATGGCAAAGGACGGATTTTAAAATAGGTTTGATTTTAGGAAAAAGCCATCATAACAGAGTTCTAAAACACAGAATACATATAGGCGGAATTGTATTAAGACAAATTGGCAAAATTTGCAGAGTTGTTTATGCACAGATGCATAGTACTTGATAAGTTAAAGCCCGAACGGCCTAATTAGGCTAGGTGTACATGCTAACATTTTAGGATAGGTTGTGTTTACTCACCATCAGGATTCATGCACTGTATGAAAGCATGAGCTATTTACCCAAGAGTCACACAATCATATGGAATAAAATGAATTAAAGACATGCTAAAAGACAGGTTATCAGGATACATGAATGCCAGAACAGAGGTTCAACATATCAAGACAAACTCCATAAAAGGCTCAGAAATAGGTGAACTAACAATTATTCTAGTATTACCCTAAGAGGTTACAAGGAATTCAAGGCATGTGCAGAACTAACGAAACTGCATACAGGAAACAGATTAGAAGGTATTAAGATAAACACTTAAGAGGATTCATACTATTCAAAACAGGCAGTTTCAGAACTAACAATGTTAATTAGAGAACTAAAAGGAATCAATCAAACATGCAACTAACAGAATCATGCTCGAGAAAATAAGCCTTAAACACACAGAATCATGCTTGAGAAAAAGACACTTTAAACACACAGAATCATGGACACAAGTCACAGATGCATAAGAATAAAATGGCGAAGGTACCGTAACTCACCAGTTAGGCGAGAAAAGCAAGAATAACACCACAATAGTCGAGAATCCAGAATATTTGGCCTTGGATTTCAGCCGGCCAAAATCAGAGATAGAACGAAACGGCAAAGAAAACACAGAAACAGATCTTAAGTTTTTTAGTAAAATTATAGTGATTTCCGGTATGTTCTAAAGGGGAAAGGGGATGGTTTTATATAGTAATAAAACCGGATGCTCAAATAAGGAAAATAATTGTTTAAACATAGGTAAGGAAAAAAGTCAAGTAAACACAGACGAAGAAAGGGGAAAATCTCGCATGCCAGTTAGTAAGAAAAACAGAAAAGGAAAAGTATCACACTCCAAACCCTAGTTAGGGTTTTAAACTTGAAATCGGACAACTGGTATGAAGGATCCAGTTCATCTCACGTATATGGACGGAATATGACACAAATCTTCGAGATTGAGTTGATTCTCGTCCGATATAGAAGTGGTATTTGCCAAAATTAGGCAAATACCTAAGTAATACCAAAAATTGAGTGACCAGTACCAAGGAAACAAAATATGGTAAGCGAATAATAGTGAAATCCCATTATCAACGGGATTTGAAGAGGGTAATTGGGGGTGTGACGCTAGGGTTTGACAGAGGCGAAGAGAGCCTTGAGAGAGCTTGAGGACGGCGGTCTTTGAGAAGTGAGGATTAGGGTAGAGAGGAGGGACATAAGGGAAATGGGGCATTAGCTTTGGTCCGTTGATCATTTTTTATCAACGGCCAGGATTTAGGCGGATTGGGGTTGGGTTTAATGAATGGGTATGGGTAATTGGGTTAAGGGTACTGGGTTATTTGATTTGTGCTGGCGGACTGGGCTAGGATTTAAGTAGTTGGGTTGTGTAATTGGGCTGGTTTGGGTAGCCTAGGTCCGAAAATAGGAGGAATTTGGGGCTATTAATTAAATACCAATTTTTAATTAATAAATAATTTGTAAAATGATAAATAAAATAGCAAAAATATCATTTGTGCTTAAAAATGCATAATGACAATAATTTAACCTTATAAAAATATAAAAGCTATTTTTTGCAAAAACAAAGTATATACTGGCTATTATTGCAAAATGTGCAATTTTAATCTTAAAAATGTGAATGTAATTATAAAAAATGCAATAAAAATATTTAAACACTATATGGGCATAAATGATGAAATTAGATGATTAAATCATCATAGAAATAATATGAAGGATAATGATTGGATATTTGTACAAAAAAATGCAGAAATAAATTGATTTAAAGCCTTTAAAATTATAGAAATTTTTTTAAAAAAATACTTGTGCACGTTTGTTAATCCACTGATAATGCATGTGCACTATTTTGAAGGTATATATGTATATTTGAAATATATGAAGGAAAAATTGGGTATCAACAACCATGATAGTAAAGTATATTATAATATGATATATAAAGTGTATTAAAAGTGGATAGTATTTTAAGAAATTTGAGATAATTCTTAATCATGCGGGTAATTGATTAATTATCGGGTAACGAAACATTACCTAATTACCTAATAAATGGATAAAGATTAAAATTTCCCACCCCACCCCCACGTGGCAGCAAGCCACTTCTTGGACAAATGACTCTTAGTCATTTTTGTTAGGTGGCATACAAAGTAATCACTGTCTTGCTACTGCTGTCGCTGTCAAGTACTTAAACCTTGACTGTTATCTCATCTTACGCACTTCAAAGCTACTTGTGGATAAAGATCCTGGATTCATAGGAACCTCCTTGTTGAGCGATTAGTTGGAGCGCACATTGATCTTGTCTCAAAAGAAGAATATGCAAAAGTTGGCAGTGAGGTCTATACTTTCTTAATCCATACAAATTTGATTTGTATTTATAGTTAATTTCTTGCATTACGTTATATTTTTAAAAAAGATTTTCTTGTCCACCTTTCTTCACTAAAGCACTCTCCTTGATTGGCTCTAGGCCTAGTTGACACTAGGTGCAGAGGTATTTTTGCATCACTGACTCATTTTGTGTCCTCTTTTTCCCACCAACACTCACAAAGTTAAATTTCAACGTGAAGTGTCAAAGGGTTTCAACAAAAATTATTTTCCAAATAGCAACATTATTGTTTCGGGTATTTCATACGAATTGTTCCCTATTTCGATCTCGCTGTTACGTGTTTCGTCGCGATTGGCATATGTTAGAAGGATTATCAAGAGAATCGGCTCGGGTATGTTAAGGCTAATCCTTCCTTCTTTTGGCATGATCCAAGTAACGATACGTAAACGTAATAATGTTCCATAAGGGGTTCTACTCTTGCCAGTTAAGGATGTCTATGTTATTCATTTCTATTTTCATAGTACGTCCTTGTTGCTTTGCCGAATCCTTGATAGTCCGGTTAATAGATTGTTTGATACACTACAAATTATAAAGGATTATATTAAATCATTTTCTTCAAAGATAATAAACACCAAGTTGTAATTCAACCAGGTAACATAGTAATTGATTTTGCGTTTAAAATAAACACTTGAAACGTTTAAGGAGAAAGGAGGGGAGTGGGTATTTGGAAGAACAGGAAACTATGAAAGAATAGAGTTGTGTAGTACTGTGGCTCACAGCTTCCACATGTCCATTAAAAATAACCTCAACCAACCATCACAGCTTCCACATGTCCATTAAAAATAACCTCAACCAACCATCAGTAGTTTAGTTCTTAGACAATATGGTGGATTGTGCAGCATGTGACACGAATAAAACGAGCAAATGCACAAATTCCATAAATAAATCCATTCATAGAAGTATTAGAGATGTCGATGTTCTTGAATTCACATGTCTTATTATTCTATCGTCCGTTCATGGGTCTCAAAAATACGTAAGTTGGTAAAGTTTATTCCATGATATTAATTGTGAGCATGTGATTTTTGCCCTATATGAAATACTCCTATAAAATCAAAGAAAATAGATTTTTTCCAATTATTTTCTATTTTGTAGGATTTTTGTAGGCTTTTATTAATTGTTTGAATTTTTGTGCACGTTTAATTTTGTTAAAATCATAAAAAATATCAAAAATACCATGCATAGCATTTAGATTTTTGTTTTTATATTTTTAGGATTAATTAGTTAATTAATTGCTTTATTAAAAATGAAAATCACAAAAATGGCTCATTTTTATATTTTTTCCTTTTAATTTTTAGATTAGTGATTTTTCTCTTTTAATTTAGGATCAAGTAGTTGTTATAAATTTTATAATTAGATAATTAGCTTAATTTTACAATTTAGATTAATTTAAGATTTTAAATTAAAGAAAAAGAAAAAAAGAAAAACAAAGAAAAAGGAAATAAAAAGAATAATTGAACAAAAGGGTTTAAATTTAAATTTTTGCTGATTTTATGCCCAAATCCGTTCCCAAATCAACCCAGATCCAAGCCCAAATAATTAATATACCCGGTCCACCCCTGTTTTAAACCAAACGACATCGTTTAGTATCCCCTTCATCCCAGCCGTTGATCATCACAAATCAAACGGCTGGGAACTGGCCATTTTAATAGTATATAACTGTACGAACGACCTCCCCTAACCCCAAAAACACCTCCCATTTCACCCTCATCTCTGTCTCTAAACCAAACCCTAGCCGCCCCCAAACCCCTCGCCGGCTCCGCCCTGCTCCACCCGCCGAAAATCGCCTCACGGCGGCTCCGGTACTCCAAACCCTACCAAAATTACACCCTATAATCTCCTTTCCCTCCCCTTTCCAGATCTCCAAACCATTTCCCGCAAACCCTTACCAAACTCATCGAATCTTAGATCTAAGATCGGAACCTAAAAAACTCTAGTTTCTCCAAATCAACCCAAAACTTCACCAGGCCATCTCCTCACTCCCCTCACCCCGAATGTCTTACTTGTTTTTCTAACAGGCCTCTCAAAATCAAACAAATTCAGATCGAAAAATCTAAAACCCTAAAGTTCTACGCTGAGTGATTCCGGAATATTTAATGGCTCAAACCTACATGAGTCAATTGCTCTTGTCAAGAGCAACTGATTCATGTGGGTTTGATTTGTTTTCAAACACGCCAGAATCCGTTCAAACTCCGGCAAGGTCCACCAAGTCCAGTTTATTTCTTACGTTTAGCGTAGGTAATTCCTCTCACTTTTCTTTTATTTTTGCTTTGTTTTGGTTTTTTTTCCCTCTTCACGTTCATGATTCTGTTTAACCACATGATTTAGGGTTTTTTCTTCTTTTAAGATGTCAGTTGTTTGTTTACACATTGTTCATTAGATTAATCAAAGCATGCTAAGACTTCATTTCAATTTTGCATAGGTTTGGCTTAACTAGTGTTTTTGGTGAATTGTTTATTCTGTCTTTGTTTCCATTTCTCTTGTTTAACTGCTCCTCTCCTGTATTCTGTAATTAAATTTCAACATGTTAATTCATTAATTGAGTAGTTTAACTTCTAGGATTTCTTTGTAGTTTTTTCTGATAATTCTGGTTTGGTTACTGTGTAGATGTATTTAGCCGTTTAAGTTTAGTTTTGTTTAGGTTTGATTAGATAATACACTTTTATTTACTAATTAGGTTCTTAGTCTAAATTGCATTATTTTTAATTTTGTTTGCCATTTTGATTTGCATTCTGATCCTTTCCAGTCTTATCTTTGTTTGCCTAAAATCTTAAATTAGTAGAAACTTCTTGGGGGCTAATTGGACAAAAGAAAACTTAAGGGGTCATAAAGGAGGGTAGATAATTCTGAAATAGGATAAAATCCATGTTGGATGTTCTAGAATAGGGGGCAGCTGGCCTCATTTGGTTAGTACAAAGTACTGAAACCAATGAGGGATAGCCAGCTGTCCAAATCTGTTAGAATACGCCTTTTGTGGCTGATGGAATAATTCCTTCATTATTCTTTCAGCATATTGCATCTTTGGTGCTTATATATAGCACCTTTTCTAACACACAATCAGAATTTCAGACCCTAAAAAACATTTCGAAAGGTTCAGCTCTATTGTTTTATTAAGAGTGGATCAAATTTTTCTGGTTTTAAAAGAAAGTTCGAGCAAAATAACCTGGGATTTCTGGTGCTCTAAGTTAAAAACATTGTTCAAGTTTTGGAGCTGTATGGTTTGTTGTTGTATGCTGCTGATTCCTTGAAGTTTTCCTTGCTGATTTCTGCTGTTTCTTAGAGATTCTCTCATTTTATTCTTTTTTGTATCCATGTATCTTCATGAGTCTTGAAATGACAAAAATGAAGCTATAATATGTTGGCTTGAAATAGAACTTCAGATCTTCTTCTGTGCATAATGTCTTCTATTCTTTTTCTTTTTATTTCGTAGCTTCTTTCCAGTTGTTTAAGCCTGTTAAAACTGATGTTATGCTCTATAATTTAGTCATAATGTTTAGGTGTTTGAAGGTTTGAATTAGTTTTAGTTGTTTCATGTATGGCTGGACAGTTCGTTATGCTTAACATTGGTAATATTTGGGACTGTGTTAAAACTGTTGACTGTATGTTGTCTATATAGGTTTGAATAGTTGAGTATCCTCAGCTAAATTATTTTGAAGTTTAATGTTATTAGCATGATTGCATGTTTAGGTCTACGATAATATATGAATGAGTTCAGGAATTGAGTCTTTTGTTGTATTGATTTAGTGAGTCTAGTAATATGCAGTATATGTTCATATTGAATCATGTTATGCATGTTTAGAGTTAGAAATTTTATCATGTTTCTCGAATTACAGCAGTATTAAAGTAATTGCATGTTTAAGTTTGATGTGACTCATGAATAAATAGGGTTTAAATCTTTCATTGTTAATACTAATAGCATGTTAATGGTTAGACTTAAAATATGCCCTTGATTTGTGCCGGAATTTTAAATATTCTGGGCTGCATGTGATTAAAGGAATCTGAGTCTCAATAGGGCCTGGCATTGGCCTAGATGAGACAGCCCAGTCGAGTTTCGACCTTGGGCCCTTCTGCCATGATTTAATTTCTGCTTTGGGCTTTATTCAGAGCCCCAATCAACTTCATTGATTTATTTTATTAAATTTGCTTCTGATATGACTAGAACAGGACTTAAATGTTGAGAACTTGTCTTTAAAGGGTTGGGCCTAGTGCTGGCCCAATCGAATTTTCCAAATTAAATAGGATATCTGTTCCCCTTCGTCCCCTTTCTTGGGCTTAATTTCGAGCCCACTTCCCACCAACCCCATTTGCCTTCGAAGTTTTCTTAGATAGCGAATTGGGCCTGTTGTTGGCCTGTTTCTCTTCAAATAATTAAAGGTCTAGCATACTACCCTAAGCATGTATATAATTAATAGCCTTACATTGAACATCAAATTAATCTTAAAATTAGAACCTCCTTAGTTTGCTTTAGTTGAGTACAATCCATCAAAAATAATTTGGTGTGTGCCATACACAAACAAAATTCATAACTTATGGCCCTCACATTAATGCAAAAACTAATACTTTGAACATTTATAGTTTGCTTTAGGCGCATTTTATAATAAACCATCGTGACTATAGGTACGGTTCCCGTGGCATAGTCATGATACTTAATTCCCAAATTCGGGGGTGCATTTCATGTAACCCGATCATAACAACTTCGAATTTTAATAAAATAAACATGTCGTGAATTGCGGGTGCATTTCATGTAGCGTGGTTCGCGGTGTGTTCCAAAACAAACAAGTGTACGACAATCGTAACTTGTTCAAGAAAATAAATCCATGAATCCTAAAAGTAGTTAAAATAATTAAAAGCGATTATAAAGCTAAAAATGCACAATAGGTTTAAAACGTGTAGTAAATCATATAATAGGACAATTATTAATAGTTTAAGCGACCATGCTCGAACCACGAAATCCGGGAATGCCTAACACCTTTTCCCGGGTTAACAGAATTCCTTACTTAGAATTTCTGGTTTCGCAGACTTTTAAATAAAGTTGATTTTCCTCGATTTGGGATTTAAAATAAACCGGTGACTTGGGACACCATAATAAATTATCCCAAGTGGCGACTCTAAATAAACAAAAATAATCCAATTTCGAATAGTGTCACTTCAATTGGAAAAACTCCCTTATATCCCCCTCGGGTGATAAAAAGGAGGTGTGATAGCTCTGGTGACTCTGCTGGGGATAACAACCCAGAACTTTTGGTTCAGGGTTCAAGAATTCGAGCTTAGTATAACTGTTATACTTGGCTTTATTTATAATCTGATTTTTACATGTTCGAGCCTAATGTGCTAGATGCCGCTTTTTACCGCTTTGATATTGTTTGGACTGTATATAAATTGTTACGAAACCCTCTTCTCTCTGAGTCTTCTAAATCATCTGGGAAGTGTGCACTTCGTGTGACTTCTTTTCTGTTAGAGTCGTATCCCAATTTTAGAACGAGGTTCGGACAAGTTGCAAAGCCGGTGAATCTTCTGTATTCCCGGTACGCTGCCTCCCCTACCCCCCCCCCCCCCCGGCCTCGAGCTGTCCACTCGGGTAAGCCAGGTCTAGAACAATATACCCAGGTTTTTAAACCTAGTATAACACAGCCTCATGCCGGATCCCTAGTAGCAAAACTTGTTTGCATCACGTGCATTTGACTTTGGGGACTCAACATAGGGGTTAGGTCCGTCTAGGACAGGTGTACCCGAAATCAAAAGACCATCTTGATGCATTTTACTTGCTACTTGTACATTTATTTGGTTCGGATTGCATGTTGACCAGCTTCTAGAATAAGGGAGAAAAGTTGGATAAATCAAATTGAGGTATGAGAGAGATAATTACCCGTCTTTGGAAAATCTGGTGTCCAAAATATACCGAAACTCTGCCGAATTTTTTTTAAAAAAAAAAGAGAAAAAGGAAAATTGTTTCAAAAAATATTTGGTGTTTTTTTCTGTTGCGTCAAAACTTCCCGAACTACGCAAAGTTTGATTCTCACCAGATGTGGGATACGTAGGCAACCCTCATCGGGTCCAACCCCATTTTTACAAAAATAACCCCAAAAATATGAAATGTTGTCATTTTGTCATAAATAAAATTAGCTGATGCCGTTTTTGTCTAAATAGCCAAAATGTCCCAACAGGGCGCCGGAAGGCTGTTTTTGCAAGAATAGCTACCTATGGTCTTTTTTAAGAATTTTGGCCAATTGGCAAAAATAGCCCTAAAATCTTATTTCCTGAGGTGCTGAAGGGCCGTATTCGCAAAGGTGTTTTGTTTCGAGTTGCAATTTTTGAAAAATTGATAATCTTCTTTTAAGTCAAAATAAGTCATGGGTTTTTAACCAATCACTTTAAATAAATGTGGAGGATGAGCACTATTGAAAATGAACCTTTCAAAGTTGTAGAGGAAATCCCGCTAGAACTCCATATGTGGTGGAATGATCTAGGGGAGGTCAGCAAAGGTGCTACGATAAAAGCATTAGGTGGGCTCATTGGTCTGTTAAAGATTAAACCGAGGTTGGACATAATTTAAGCTTTAATACCTTTCTGGGACCCGGCGCTTAATGTGTTCCATTTCTCTAATTTTGAGTTGACCCCTACACTTGAGGAGATAGCAGGCTATGCTGGCCTTCACGGGAATCTCAGGAACCGATACCAAGTGGCACCAAGGGTTGTTACCCCTCACAAGTTTCTAGATCTTCTGAGTATTAGTCGGGAAGTCAAAGATGGAAACCTGGATGAAGGATTTTGCACATTCTACTTCCTATATCGCCGTTATGGAGACCCCCATGATTTTGAGGCGCCGGATACCGGTCTAACTCATTCAGGGAACAAAGGCAAATGGGAAGCACGTCGGGGACTGGCCTTCGTAGTGGCATTCTTAGGAACCTTAATCTGCTCGAGGAAGGATGGACATATAGAGTTGGGGCTCGTAGGAATGGCCAACTTCATGATTAAAAAGGCTAATGGCACTATTGTACCAATGATCCCAGCAGAAATTTATCGAGCTCTAACTGTTTGCCGAGCAGGAGGAAAATTGTTTGAGGGTTGCAACATGCTTTTACAACTTTGGATGGTAGAACACCTTTGCCATCGTCCAGGGTACATGAACTATGGTATGACTGGTCTTAACTGCATTGAGGAACATGAAAATCGGGTGGATGGTCATGAGTTTCCGGAAGGTGCGGAGGCACGGTTCGCACATTTGAGTTCCTTGACGGAAAGAAAAATTGAGTGGACATTTGGTTGGCTCCCGGTTAATGAAGTCATCTACATGTCGGCCGGAGTGTGCTTTCTTTTATTGATGGGTCTTCGGAGTATTCAGCCGTATGCTCCACACACGGTTCAGCGCCAGCTGGGTAGGTACCAAACTGTCCCTCATGATGAAGATTTGAGTCAGCAAGTCATTGAACTAGGTCCAAAAGCCGTATTCCCGGAAGAAAAAGTTTGCCAGATTTGGCATCAGTGTAGGTTCTTGGAGCCACAAACTCGGGTACGGGATTTGTCCAAGGGTGATTTAGAGCCTAGTTACACAGCCTGGTATGGTAAAAGGGTTTAAGTCCATCAAGAGCCTTAACGGCCCGCCAAAAGGCCCCATGTTCAACAATTCACTGATGGGGCACAAGAACAATGGAATTGGTTAGCAAAGGAGAAAGGCTACAGGGTCATGATAAGCAAATTGGAAGGGCAAATCAGAGACCTTAAATTTGATAGTGATGTGCAAGCCGCTGCAGATGTGGGAGAAAAGAAAGAATTAGCCCAAGAAAATGAAGTCCTCCGAGCCCAAATCCAAAAGATGAAAATAGCAGCTCAAAACCAAGTAAGAAGCAGAGAAGATGAAAGACTCATAAACGGTCTTAGGAGGAAAATATGTGAGTACGGGAATGATTTGGAAAAATCCGAAAGTAGTCTGGCAAGAGCCCGGGCACAGTTGGCGAAGAATGCAGAGGGACGGGCAGAGTTCGTTTGGCAATTAAAAGGGAAATATGATAGAGAAGTCGCAAACCTAAAGAAGAAGCTAACTACCCTTGAGAATGAAATGGCTAAACAAGCAAAAAGCTTTAAGGCAGAGAGGGAACATTGTTATGCATTAATGGCCCAAATGGAGGAGGACATGCAAAAATTGCAGGAGCAAAGCCATAATGATGCCCAAGTTCTAGAAGCTAAATCTCAACAAATTGGGCGCCTGCTCCAAGAGAAAGGCATCATTAGAGAGAGGATTAGGGGAATTGCAGACTATATCGTCATAAAGTGTCACGAGTGTGAGGATATGACTAGATCCACTTTCTTTGCCGCAGTGATGACTTTTGTTCGCCAGATAATGGATGACCTGGATTGCCTCCAAGGAGATCTTGCACACAGGCCCGCGGCGAGACCGACTGATGTCCCGCGGGCCCTTGGAGTAGTTTTGGAAGCACTTATGTATTCCTGATTTTCCTTTTCAAGTATGTATTTCAGTTTCCTTTTCGAGTCTGTTTTGATTCTGTTTTAGTTTTCAAGTTATTAAGTATGTATGAGTCTTTTTAATAGAGAAAAATTAGATGTCTTTATTTTAATGAAAATTCGAAAAAAAAACAAAAATTTTTATTTCCTTTATTTCGCATTTATCCCTTGAACTACGTGATGATCTGATTCGTGCGGCGTCGCTATACGTAGGCAATGCCCATCAAATCCGGTCATGGTTTTAAATAACTCAAATAAAAGAGACGAAAAGAAAAAACAAAACAAAAAAAAAGAAGAGAAAGAGAGAGAAAACAAGAAAAAGAGAGAAAACGAGAATAAGAGAGAAAACAATGAGAGAGTGCAAAGAAATAAGGGAGCAAATAATGAAAAGCGCCAAAAGAAAAGAAAGATCGGGGAGATAAACAAAAGCCGGGATGAGACACGCAACCGTTGCAAAACATGTAGAAACACATTAAACTGTATAGGTGCATCACATCCCCCAATGTGCGATTCCCTATGTGTTAATTGTCTTAAACTAACCATTTTGTTGTGTCTGCTGTTGAGACCAGGTTCTATTTCTATGGTGGTTGGTTTTGTGGTAACCTGGCTTCACACCCCTACTTTACAAGATCCAAGGGAAGTGTTGAAATGTCGTCAGAGAGTCATCTACCAACAATTTCCATCCCAGAGGACAGCCCGTTGTCGGTTATCCCAATGTCAGAGTCGGCAACTGCTGAAGTGAATAGGGCACTGCGCCTCCGCATGTTGGAAATGTGGGACGCTTGGTCTAACGGTAGAGAGCCGCCTAGTGCAATACCTGGTTTCCCCGAGCTGATTCCCAGAACAAGTGGAACCTCTAACATCCCTATAAATTACCCGAATACCCCACTTGGATACCCCACCATGTAAGCCCATTTCGCCGGAACGCCTTCTGAGGTTCGCCCCCAGGCACTGATTTCGGGAGTGGCTTCTAACATATTCACCGCACCACCAACCTCGGCCAAGGCACAGCCAACATTGCCCAGGCGAAGTTTTGAGCCGTCATCCTTTACTTCCCAAAAACCACCATTTCTACCAGACACGGCTCATGTCACTATGAACTCCTACCCTCAACAACCTCGGTATGAGTTTATCGCGGGACAAGAGAGAACTGTAAAGAATCCCGAACAAGAGGAGATCACTCGAAAAATGAAAAGCATAGAGCAAAGTCTCAAAAACATACAAGGCCTGAGTGGCCAGAAGAGTGTATCCTACGCTGACTTGTGCATATTCCCGCATGTTCATCTGCCCATCGGTTTCAAGACTCCCAAATTTGAGAAATATGATGGACATGGGGACCCCAAAGCTCACCTGAAGAGGTATTGCAATCAGTTGAGGGGAGCGGGTGGAAAAGAAGAGCTCCTAATGGCTTACTTCAGGGAGAGTTTAGTCGGGATCGCGTTTGAATGGTATATGGATCAAGACATCTCCCGCTGGTACATATGGGATTACTTGGCCTGAGACTTTGTACGACAATTACAGTACAATGTGGACACAGCTCTAGATAGGAACTCTTTGTCCAATTTTAAATAGAAGTCTTCAGAAAGCTTCCGAGAGTATGCTGTCAAGTGGCGCGAACAAGCTGCCCGGGTGAAACCCCCAATGGATGAGACCGAGATGGTCAGTGTCTTCTTGCAAGCCCAAGAGGCTGATTACTTCCAAAACATGATGTCTGCTATGGGCAAGACATTTTCAGAAGCCATAAAGATTGGAGAAATGGTAGAGAATGGTTTGAAAACGGGTCATATCCTGAGCCAGTCGGCTATAAGAGCCACCTCTCAAGCAATCCAGAGCGGGTCGGGGGCTGCAGCAAACCAGAAAAAGCAAGAAGAGGGAGCAATGGTGGCTTCAAGTCTGAAAAATCCTCGTCAACCCCGAGGTTACTTTGGTTCCTCTCCCAGAACCCCGCAGCATTACTACCCTCACCAAGATGCGGCATATGCCCTGACTTCTCATCCTTACGCAATAATGAATGCTCATCTGTATGTCCGGCCGCAACAACATTACAATTAGAATCGAGCTCCACCTCCTAGAAATAACCCTCCTCACCAAGCTCCATATAATCCCCATCCTCCACAGAATAATTTTCCATATAATGCCCGTGCCCGTGAAACACCCAGAAAGACCAACTTCACACCCATTGGTGAATCATATTCCAGCCTCTTCCCAAAGTTGGTCCAAATGGGTTTGTTGCAGCCCGTACCTCCAAACAGGCAAAACCCAGAGTCACCCTCCTACCCACCGGGCACCCGATGTGCTTATCATTCAGGGGCCGAGGGGCATGATACTGAAGATTGCTGGACCGTTAAGAGAGCAGTTGAGAACCTGATAGAGCAAAAGCGGATAGTGTTGAGGGATGAGGAGATTCCTAATGTTACCAATAACCCACTGCCGGCTCACAACAACGGGCTAGTTATAGGGATGATTTGTGAAGATAGAGAGTTCAACCCAGCTTTGAAGGCTATCATTGCTATTGCCGATGTTGAAAAGAAGCCCAAAGCTGCAGCAAAGCCAGCTAAAGATGAGAAGAAAAGCAACTCCACTCCTCAAAGAATAGAAAAGACTGTGGAAGCCAAAATAGGGGCAGTACCTCCTAAAGATGTCGTTCTTTATGTTCCCAGGGCCCCCAAAAAAAAACAGTTCGTGTTGAGTCCCCCCAAAAGGTTCGAGCTAAACAACGGACCTAAGATGTACGTACCAAAGGGGACTTATGTGGCGCGGGGGCCAATAATTTCACCCAAGCTGAATAAGCCTGTGGTTATCAGTCGCGTACCACAGAATCCCATGAAGGACCTCACTGCCGTCCCATGGAATTAGAACAAAACAGTGGTAACGTACAAAGGAAAAGAAATCATGGGGGGGGGGGGGAGTGAATGAAACAAACCCGTCTGGGGAGTACCTCAATTTGGAAGAGTTGAACATGACCAAATAGAAGCGTTTCCCGCTTAAAAAGCCGGTCAGTGCTGAAGAGGCAGAGGAATTCTTCCGAAAGATGAAAACCTCAGAGTATGATGTAATTGACCAACTCCGGAAGTCTCCCTCCCAGGTCTCACTTCTGTCTGTACTTATAAGTTCGAATGAGCATCAGAAAGTGCTGTTGAAGACGCTTAATGAAGCATATGTTCCTGTAGAGACCATGGTTGAGCAACTGGAAAGAATGGCGGAACAATTTTTTAAAGTCAACCGGATGTCATTCAGTCGAAATGACTTGCTTCCGGAAGGGGCTGCCCAGAACAAAGCTCTCCATTTGACTGTTAAATGTGAAGGATACTACGTGAAGAGAGTTATGTTGGATGGCGGATCTGGGGTTGACATCTGCCCGCTCTCGACCTTGCAGAGAATGGAAATTGGGACTGAAAGAATTAGGCCCAACAATGTTTGTGTACGTTCTTTTGATGGCGTCAAAAGAGACACCATAGGGGAGATTGATTTGATCCTGACTATCGGCCCTGTGGATTTTGAAGTGACATTTCAAGTTTTAGACATGGACACCTCCTACAATTTTCTCCTAGGAAGGCCTTGGATCCATGTTGTAGGAACTGTACCTTCTACCCTCCACCAGATGGTTAAGTTTGAATACGAAAACCAAGAAATCGTGGTCCATGGAGAGATGAGCAGTCAATCTATAGGGACTCGTCAGTTCCATGTCTGGAGGCCAAAGAAGGTAGCGAACACATAGTCTACCAAGCTTTTGAGATTGTGGTCGCGGATCAGTGTGAGGATGGAACCCCGTGTCCTCAACCCTTTTTGTCAAACGCGTCAATCATGGTCGCCACTAAAATGATCAAGCATGGGTATAAGCCCAGGAAAGGGCTTGGGGCGTCGTTGCAAGGCATCACAGAACCCGTCACTCTAACTGCCAGTGAGAAATTCTTCGGTGTGGGTTTCCAAGCCACAGAAGCTGACGTGACATGGGCTAATGAAAGTAAAAAGAATGGGTGGGCCCTGCCTCAGCCGGTCCCGTATCTCTCCAAGACATTTTTCAAGTGTAGATACATAGAGGAAGAAGACGAGGCCTTAACGGCCGAGGAAATTGAGGACATTTGTGGAGCAATGAGGCAGATGTTATATGAGGCTCATATGGTCCAGCCGGGTGAAGGCTCGAACACCGCTGAGGTGCAATATGTGGGGCCGAATGCCAAGCTCCAAAATTGGAAGGCTACTCCGTTCCCAGTCAGGAGGGAATCCTGGTAGTTTCAGTCTTGCCATTTTTTCTACAATTCGAGTTATTTCAAGGTGTAAATCAAATATTTTAGTTTATTGTCTTTTAAATTCCAATGTAAACCGCCCTATCTTTAAAATTCAATGAAATGAAATCAACATTTCATCGTCTTTGAATCTCTTTCTTTATTTTTTCTTATTTTTGTTATTCTTCTTATTTCTTCTTTCAGTTCTAATAATGCGGACTTAAATAACATGACATGCTTGCGGACTTCATGCCCGTATCCTAACACACTGTCTAACTATGAAATAATAAATCAAGAACCAGAATATGATAAAGATGATGCTTTCAAGGAAATAAACCGAGAACTGGAACAATTTGAGAATAAGCCTAAGCCAAACTTAAATGAAACCGAGCCAGTTAATTTGGGTAGTTCGGAAGAGGTCCAAGAGACCATTATAAGCATTCACGCTGATGAAAGAACAAGAGATGCATTGATCCAACTTTTGTTTGAATTAAAAGATGTGTTTGCCTGGTCCTATAATGATAAGCCAAGACTGAGTATGGATTTAGTGGTGCACAAATTGCCAACTTAACCCGGTTATCCCCCTGTCCAACAAAAAATAGAGAAAGTTTAAAACTGACATCACTGACAAGATCAAAGAAGAAGTCACCAAACAGTTGAAAGCGGGTGTGATCCGAGTGGTACGATACACCACATGGTTGGCTAATGTGGTCCTAGTTCCAAAGAAAGACGGGAGAACCCGAGTGTGTGTTGATTATCGGGATCTGAACAAAGCAAGCCCCAAGGACAACTTTCCATTACCAAACATCCACATCCTTGTTGACAACTGTGCCAAACATGAGATACAGTCTTTTGTGGATTGTTATGCTGGGTATCACCAGGTTCTAATGGATGAAGAAGATGCAGAAAAGACGGCTTTCACCACACCCTGGGGTACTTACTGTTACAAAGTCATGCCATTTGGTTTGAAGAATGCCAGGGCAACTTACATGAGGGCTATGACTTCCATCTTTCACGACATGACGCACCAGGAAATCGAGGTGTATATTGATGATATGATCATTAAATCCAAGACGCAGGACGACCATGTACGAGATTTGAGAATGTTCTTTGAGCGACTGCGCAAGTATGACTTGAAATTGAATCCCGCTAAGTGTGCATTTGGAGTACCATCTTGGAAACTTTTGTGGTTTGTAGTCAGTCGAAGAGGCATTGAGTTAGACCCAACAAAAATAAAGTCTATTCGGGATTTGCCCCCTCCAAGAACCAAGAAAGAGGTTATGAGTCTACTGGGTAGGTTGAATTACATCAGTAGGTTCATTGCTCAGTTGACTTCTACGTGTGAGCCCATTTTTAAGTTGTTGAAGAAAGATGCGGTGATTAGATGGACATATGAGTGTCAGGAAGCTTTCGACAAAATCAAAGAATATCTATCGACTCCGCCAGTGTTGGTTCCACTCGAGCCCGGAAGACCTTTGTTCCTGTACTTGATGGTGTTGGAGAATTCGTATTGATTTGTTCTCGGGCAACATGATGTGACCGGGAAGAAAGAACAAGCCATATACTACTTGAGCAAGAAGTTCACTAGTTGTGAAGCCAAGTACACTTTGTTGGAAAGAACTTGTTGCGCCTTAACTTGGGTCGCTCAGAAGCTTAGGCATTACTTGTTGGCCTACACCACCTATCTCACAACCAGGTTGGATCCTCTGAAGTACATATTCCAAAAACCAATGCCCACGGGGAGGTTGGCAAAATGGCAAATCCTGCTCACCGAGTTTGACATAGTCTATGTCACCCGTACGGCAATGAAAGCTCAAGCCCTGGCGGATCACCTGGCTGAGAATGCTGTTGATGATGAATACCAGCCTTTGAGTACCTACTTTTCGGACGAGGAAGTAAATTCAGTGGAGGTAATTCCAGAAGACACCAATGCTTGGAAAATGTTCTTCGATGGAGCTGTAAATGTAAAAGGTGTTGGGATTGGGGCAATTTTTATTTCTCCCACTGGTCATCACTATCCGTCCACAGCCCGGCTTCGTTTTTTCTGTACGAATAATACCGCCAAGTATGAATCCTGCATCATGGGCATGAACATGGAAATTGACCTGGACGTGGAAGAATTGTTAATCATGGGAGATTCTGATTTGATTATCTGACCAGCTCAAGTTGAATGGGAAACCCGAGACATCAAGCTTATTCCATACAAGCAACATGTGGAAGATCTTAGCAAGCGGTTCAAATCCGTCGAGTTCAGGTGCATTCCTCGGTTTCACAATGAGTTAGCCGATGCACTAGCTACTTTGGCCTCAATGTTTCCATATCCGGGCAATTGTCCACATTGACCCGTTGGAAATCTAAATCCGAGAAAGGCATGGTTATTGAAATACGGTTGAGGTGGAACCAAATGTTCAGGCACGGTATCCTGATATCAAGAGATTTTTGAAAACAAAGGAATGTCCTGAGCAAGCCAGTGGAGACCAAAAGCGAACAATTAGAAGGCTTGCCAGTGGCTTCTTCTTAAGAGGAGATGTATTGTACAAAAGAACTCCAGATTTGAACCTTTTTAGATGCATGGATGCCCAAGAGGCCGGAAGAATCATGAATGAAGTACACGCAGGAGTATGCGGACCCCATATGAACAGATATGTCCTTGCAGAGAAAATCCTTCGAGCAGGCTATTACTGGATGACCATGGAAAAGGATTGTTTCAATTTTTTCCGAAAGTGTCACCAGTGTCAGGTACACGGGGATTTGATTCATGCACCGCCTTCAGAACTGCATCCTGTGTTAGCACCGTGGTTGTTCGTTGCTTGGGGTATGAATGTCATTGGGCCAATCGAGCCAAAAGCTTCAAATGGGCACAGATTCATATTAGTTGCCATTGACTACTTCACAAAGTGGGTCGAAGCAGTCACTCTCAAAGTCGTCACTAAGAATGCAGTGGTAGACTTCGTGCACTCCAACATCATCTGTCGTTTTGGTATTCCTAAAACTTTCATTACGGACAATGCTGCAAATTTGAATAGTCATTTGATGAGGGAGATATGTGAACAATTTAAGATCACGCATCAGAATTCTACCCCTTATCGGCCCAAAGCTAATGGTGTTGTTGAAGCAGCGAGCTAGAACATCAAGAAGATTCTTAGAAAAATGATTCAAAGTTCTAGACAATGGCATTAAAAGTTGTCGTTTGCATTGTTGGGATATCGCACAACTGTGCGCACATCAGTTGGAGCAACACCCTATATATTGGTTTATGGCACTGAAGCCATAATACCCGCAGAAGTTTAAATTCCATCTCTTCGAATCATCGTTGAGGCTGAGATTGAGGATAATGAGTGGGTCAAGACCCGTATAGAACAGTTAACCCCGATTGATGAAAAGCGGATAGCCGCAGTTTGCCACGGGCAGTTGTATCAACAAAGAATGGCCCGTGCCTAAAACAAGAAAGTGCGGTCTAGGAACTTTGAAGTGGGGCAACTCGTTTTGTGACGTATTCTGCCGCATCACAAGGAAGCAAAAGGAATGTTCGCTCCAAACTGGAAGGGTCCGTACATTTTAAGAAAATTGTTGCCGAAAGGGGCATTGTACTTGGGAGACATTGAAGGAAATGACCCTCAAACAGCTGTCAATGCAGACGCGGTCAAAAGGTATTACGTTTAACCCTTCTGCGGTACCGATATTCTCCGACTGGGATGACGAAGGATTTCATTCTCGCTACCCCAAACACTTCAACCCTTTGCTAACCTTTTGAGCCGGTTACCTTTCTTTGATTTCCCTCTTTGGAACCCGAAAACGTTTGTAAAATAAAAAATAAAAAAAATCAAAAACAAAGTTTCCCTAAACTACGTTCGACTTGATTCCGAAAGGATACATCGGCAGCCTCTCTCTGGGGTTCAGTCACACCAAAACAAAAATCCACATTCCCCTCCAAAGTTGAAACTGGGGCAGAAGTTATAATGGTTCGGCGACGGTTCGCCAGAAAGGTTCCAAAGTTGTAATTCAATCCAAACTCTTTTACCCTAAATCATGTTCAAGTCCTTCTGATCAATCAGTGAAGATGTTCAAAATAGGAAGATGTTGGTTATTTGGATCTGATACAATCAAATGAGAGAAATAAAATGAGAGAGTCTTATTGGTGAAAACCCACACGGGCACCGTAAGACGATGGTGAGCAGAGAAATTGAAAATGAGAGTCTTGTTAGTGAAAACTCGTAAAGAGCACTATAAGGCGACAGTGAGAAGAGAAATGAGAGAGGTCAGTTGGTGAAAACCCGCAAAGGGCGCCACTGATGGAAAAGAGGAATCACTTACAACCATCGGCACTGATAGGAGTCCTGGCGAGGTTTCTCGGTTTTGAGATATGGATTATGAAGGGTCTTTATGAGATTGGATGGTTGCGCAGATCGGGTATCCAGTCCAAGAAGCATGTCATGTCCATTGAAGTCTGCAGGCACTCCAAATAAGTCCTCTTTTCCTTTCCGCGAAAGGGACACATCTCGTTTAAATTCATTATCTTGTCCTTTGTTTACTTTTCTTTGAATCCCATTCGGTCTAATTCTCCTCCGAAACTAATACAAAGAAAAGATGGCAAGATTGATTTTACAGGGTTTTTGTTTGACAAAAGTTAAAATTCAAGGAAAAAGCACCCAGCCTCAGCAAGTGCATCAAGTCGATCTCGACTGGCCATGTTGGCCAATGCTCCAGAGTCAAAATTATTGAAAAAGAAAGAAATCTAGAGTCAAGTGCCCATAAAGGCAAAATAAGATGAAAAGGCCAAAGCCCCACACGGGCTAACCATTATGTGAAATTTTGGGAGAGTCAAGATCCTTGGGTTTAGAAGAGAAACCGATTTCCAGAAAGCCAGCGAGCAATGGAGATTTTCATCAAAAGAGTTGGGCTGAGATCAAGTGATCGAAACAATCAAGGCCACAAAATCAACCACCGTTTAAAACTGACGAATTGTTCTTTGATTTGAAAACAGGTAACACAGGTGCAGTCCAAAACAACCCTGTAAGAAGCAGGTGCAACAAAAGCAAGGCACGCAGAAACCAAAAAGGTGTTGCAGCAGAAGTTGACCCAAAAAGGGAAGTCCTTTTAAACTCTTCATTCATTCTCCTAAATAAAATGAAAAGTGAAGTAAAAAAAAAGAAAAAGAGGAAAGAAAAGAAGAACAAAGATTCAAATCATGGTAGCCTAGGGTCCCCAATCTCTAGCTACGTTCTCCTAATATAGGATCTCATTCCCTAGTCACTGCCAACATAACCTGGTAGTCTTTTCCAGTATCAACTCCCCAGTTGATCCCCGGCATAACCCGTGGACCTCCTCGGCAAAACCCGAGGACCTTTTCCGGCATAACCCGATGACTTTCCCGGCATAACCCGTGGACCTCCCCGGCATAACCCAAAGACCTTTTCCGGCATAACCCAATGACTTTCCCGGGATAACCCGTGGACCACCCCGGCATAACCCGAGGACCTTTTTCGGCATAACCCGATGACTTTCCCGGCATAACCTGTGGACCTCCACGGCATAACCCGAGGACCTTTACCGGCATAACCCGATGACTTTCCCGGCATAACCCGTGGACCTCCCCGGCATAAACCGAGGACATTTTCCGCCATAACCCGATGACTTTCCCGGCATAAACTGTGGACCTTTCTGGCATAACCCGGTCATTTTTCCAGCATAACCTGGTAATCTTCCCAACTTAGGGCCTCTGATCCCAATTGAATTTCATTTTAGATATAGGGTCGCCACTCCCTAATCTCTTTTTCCCAGGGATACACAATCCCGATTTTATTGCTATCAATAAAGAAATAGTTTAGATTTTGTTGCAATAACTCACGAAATTTTTCTAGTGACAACTGGGGCAGAAAAATTTCGTACGTTTGTTTGTATTGGTGTCTGAGCAGGTTATACCTCAAGACACCGTGTTCGAGATGACCAAAAGAAGAAGTCTCAATCCAGAATAAAAGAAAAAAGAACAAGAATAGAAGTGAGCTCTAAAATTGCAGAAGCGGAGAAATGATGCGGACTGCTCAAGATATGATTGAAGTCACAAGCTTTGCATGTCCCGCCTTGATCCGAAAAGCTGAAGAAGAATGAATCAGCGGTTGCAGTTAAACGAGCATCAAGATTCGGATCAGAGTCTGCGGGAAGAACCAGCCAAGACTCAAGATCAAGCTTTAGAAGGTTTATAGATAGGAATCTTGTAATTCATAGTTGATAGGTTTAGCTTGTTTAGCTTTTTATCTTTTATTTCGGTGTAATAAGGAGCTCAGCAAACAGAAACAGCAGCAACAGTAGTGAAATCACTGTTTCCCGGTAGTCCCAGCTACCAAAACTTCCTGAACTACACTGACCTGATTCCTTTATAGCCAAGGATATGTAGGCAACCTCCGAAGCAAGGTTCGGTCAGACTTTTTCAAAAGACGCTTCCCATGGAGTTTCAAACGGGCAAAAATTGCTCGTAATTGCTCATTTTATCTTTGCCTGAAAACCCTTCGCGTTTCCGAGCAAGGAAGGGCAGCTGTGAGCATGTGATTTTTTCCCTATATGAAATACTCCTATAAAATCAAAGAAAATAGATTTTTTCCAATTATTTTCCACTTTGTAGGATTTTTGTAGGATTTTATTAATTGTTTGCATTTTTGTGCACGTTTAATTTTGTTAAAATCATAAAAAATATCAAAAATACCATGCATAGCATTTAGATTTTTGTTTTTATATTTTTAGGATTAATTAGTTAATTAATTGCTTTATTAAAAATGAACATCACAAAAATGGCTCATTTTTACATTTTTACCTTTTAATTTTTAGATTAGTGATTTTTCTCTTTTAATTTAGGATCAAGTAATTGTTATAAATTTTACAATTAGATAATTAGCTTAATTTTATAATTTAGATTAATTTAGGATTTTTAATTAAAGAAAAAAAAGAAAAACAAAGATAAAGGAAATAAAAAGGATAATTGAACAAAAGGGTTTAAATTTGAATTTGGGCTGATTTTATGCCCAAATTCGTTCCCAAATCAACCCATATCCAAGCCCAAATAATTAATATACCCGGTCCACCCCTGTTTTAAACCAAACGACCCCGTTTAGTATCCCCTTCATCCCAGCCGTTGATCATCACAAATCAAACGGCTGGGAGCTGGCCATTTTAATAGTATATAACTGTCTGAACGACCCACCTAACCCCAAAAACACCTCCCATTTCACCCTCAGCTCTGTCTCTAAACCAAACCCTAGCCGCCCCCAAACCCTCGCCGGCTCCGCCCTGCTCCACCCGCCGGAAATAGCCTCACGGCGGCTCCAGTACTCCAACCCTACCAAGATTACACCCTATAATCTCCTTTCCCTCCCCTTTCCAAATCTCCAAACCATTTCCCTCAAACCCTTACCAAACTCTTCGAATCTTAGATCTAAGATCGGAACCTAAAAAACCCTAGTTTCTCCAAATCAACCCAAAACTTCACGAGGCCATCTCCTCACTCCCCTCACCCCTAATGTCTTATTGGTTTTCCTAAAATGCCACTCAAAATCAAGCAATTTCAGATCAAAAAATCTAAAACCCTAAAGGTCTACACTGACTGATTCCGGAAGATTTAATGGCTCAAACCTACATGAGTCAATTGCTCTTGACAAGAGCAATTGATTCATGTGGGTTTGATTTGTTTTCAAACCTGCCAAAATCCGTTCAAACTCCGGCAAGGTCCACCAAGTCCAGTTTATTTCTTACGTATAGCGTAGGTAATTCCTCTCACTTTTCTTTTATTTTTTCTTTGTTTTGGTTTTCTTTTCCCTCTTCACGTTCATGTTTTTGTTTAACCGCATGATTTAGGGTTTTTTCTTCTTCTTCTGTCAGTTGTTTGTTTACACATTGTTCATCTGATTAATCAAAGTATGCTAAGACTTCATTTCAGTTTTGCATAGGTTATGCTAAGACTTCATTTCAGTTTTGCATAGGTTTGGCTTAACTAGGGTTTTTGGTGGATTGTTTATTCTGTGTTTGTTTCCATTTCTCTTGTTTAACTGCTCCTCTCCTGCATTCTGTAATTAAATTTCAACATGTTAATTCATAAATTGAGTAGTTTAACTTCTAGGATTTCTTTGTAGTTTTTTCTGATAATTCTAGTTTGGTTACTGTGTAGATGCATTTAGCTGTTTAAGTTTAGTTTTGCTTAGGTTTAATTAGATAAAACACTTTTATTTACTGATTAGGTTCTTAGTCTAAATTGCATCATTTTCAATTTTGTTTGCCATTTTGATTTGCATTCTGATCCTTTCCAGTCTTATCTTTTTTTGCCTAAAATCATAAATCAGTAGAAACTTCTTGGGGGCTAATTGGACATAAGAAAACTTAAGGGGTCATAAAGGGGGGTAGATAACTCTGAAATAGGATAAAATCCATGCTGAAATATTCTAGAATAGGGGGCAGCTAGCCTCATTTGGTTAGTACAAAGTACTGAAACCAATGAGGGACAGCCAGCTGTCCAAATCTGTTAGAATATGCCTTTTGTGGCTGATGGAATAAATCCTTCATTATTCTTTCAGCACATGACATCTTTGATGCTTATATAGCACCTTTTGTACGCACACAATCAGATTTTCAGACCCTAAAAAACATTTCGAAAGGTTCAGCTCTACTGTTTCATTAAGATTGGATCAAATTTTTCTTGTTTTAAAAGAAAGTTCGAGCAAATTTTCCTGGGATTTCTGGTGCTCTAAGTTAAAAACATGGTTTAAGTTTTTGAGTTGTATGGTTTGCTGTTGTAAGCTGCTGATTCCTTCAAGTTTTCCTTGCTGATTTCTGCTGTTTCTCAAAGATTCTCTCATTTTATTCTTTGCCGTATCCAGGTATCTTCATGAGACTTGAAATGACAAAAATAAAGTTGTAATATGTTGGCTTGGAATAGAACTTTATATCTTCTTCTGTGCATATGTCTTCTATTCTTTTTCTTTTATTTCGTAG
>NW_017673429.1:29481-30543 GCF_001879085.1 Nicotiana attenuata
AGGCAGCGTCCCTGACTTGGGCCAGTTTTTAGATATGTTCACGAGGGAGTATGTCCGCCAGAGTCTTAAGGATGCCTGGCACGCGGAGTTTGAGCATTTGCGCCAGGGTACCATGATTGTCTCGGAGTATGCTGTCCGTTACACTGACTTGGCTAGACATGCACCAGCTTTGGTTTCTACGGTTCGCGAGAAGGTTCGCCGGTTCATTGAAGGGCTTATTCCCAGTATCAGATCTAGCACGGATCGTGAGTTAGAGATGGATATATCTTATCAGCTGCTGGTGAGCATTGCTAGGAGGATCGGGGGTATACATGCTAGGGACAGAGAGGAGAGGGAGACTAAGAGGTCTTGAGAGTCGGGCCATTATTCTGGTAGCCGTGCCCCAGCTACAGGTCGTCATGGTAGGGGTCATATGGGTTGCCCCGTTCATTCAACTCTTCCAGCAGCTAGTGGTATTCCAGCCCCACCTAGGCCTCAGGAGCCTTATTATGCACCTCCAGTATCTAGTGCGCCTCCTGCACGGGGTACTTCCAGTGGTTAGTCTAGCAGACCTGGCCCGAGCTAGTTACAGCCGCCACGTCCTCCCAGAGCTTGTTTTGAGTGTGGTGACAGATGCCATATGGTGAGGGATTGCCCCAAACTTAGTAGGGGTGCACCTCCCCAGACTCCTCAGCCACAGTATGCCCCGCAGAGTTCACAGGCTATGGTCCCAGCACCACTTGCTACTCCACCGGCCCAGCTAGCCAGAGGTGGAGGTCGGAGAGGTAGAGGTCGCCCTCGAGGGGGAGGCCAGGCCAAATATTATGCTCTCCCTGCCCGTACTGAGGCTGTCGCCTCCGATTCTATCATCACATGTACTATCTTGGTCTGTCACAAAGATGCATCGGTTGTATTCGATCCAGGCTCCACTTATTCTTATGTGTCTTCTTATTTTGCTCCGCATTTGGGTGTACCTCGGGATTCTTTGGGTTCCCCAGTTTATGTTTCTACTCTTGTGGGAGATTCTCTTGTTGTGGACCGCGTTTATCGGTCATGTTTGGTTGTTCTTGGTGGTTTTGAGAC
>NW_017673429.1:33993-122348 GCF_001879085.1 Nicotiana attenuata
TCGCCTACGGTCGGTCGGGTTACGGGACCGCGACGGCGGCGGCCGCCGACGACGGTGACGGGAAGGGAGACGACAGAGCGGTATTGAGAGGAAGAGTCAGGAACCGCAGATGCGGTAGTTGGACCGCACCTGCGGAGTTGCAGGTGCAGAGAGTTGACCGCAGATGCGGATTTGGCCTATTAAGTGAGTTCCACATAAGCGGAGGAAAGACCGCATATGCGGTACCGCAAAAGCGGCAATTGTGCCGCAGATGCGGAACAACTGGACAGAAGAATTAAAAAGAGTCCTTCGCGAATTTTGAGTTATTTCACCATTTTTGACTTCGGCTTGGGAGCTTTTTGGACGATTTAGAAGAAGGATTTCAAGGGAACTTCATTGAGGTAAGGATTTTGGGCCTAAAACTCATTTCTACGCTATTATTTCATGGATTAGAGCTAGAATCTGTGGGAATTAAGGGTAAAAATTGGGGAAAACTAGGGTTTAGGATTGGAGACATATGATTGTGGTTTTGATGGGCCATATGAGGTCCGATTTTACTGTTCTTGGTATGTATGAACTCGTGAGAGTGTGAGGATTCCGGAAATATAAATTTCACTTGTTTCTGAGACGTGGGCCCGAGGGTCGTTTTGGTCATTTTATCTAATTTCGCGTATTAGCTTAGAATTTAATTGTAGAATCAGTTACTTGAAGTGTTATTTACATTATGAAATTTAATTGAATAGATTTGGACCATTTGGAGTCGGATACTCGTGGCACGTGGTTTCGGGTTGACATTTGAGCCGGTTCGAGGTAAGTGGCTTGTCTAACCTTGTGTGGGGGACCTTTCCCCTTAGGATTGATATTGTGATAATTGAAATGCCTTGTACGTGATGTGACGAGCGCGTACTTGTGCTAATTGTTGGAAATCTGGTTTTTACTACGTTAAAAATAGCCTTGAATTGTGTTCTTCTTTTCTTGCTTACACTACTTGGAAATTTAGCCTACTGTTAGTCTAGAGACGCATGTCCACTTGACTAAATTATTCTATTTGACTTAACCGACTTATTTGTATTATGTGAAGCATGCTAGGCTAGAATTATCTATCTGACTTTGGTCTGAAATTGATTGAATTGAGTTCTTGTTGCTGCTGTGTATTTACTTTAGGACTACGGGACGGTATCCCGGGAGCTCCCCTGTATGTTTACTTTGGAACTACGGAATTGCATTCTGGGAGATCCCCCTGCACTTTTACATTGGAACTGATTTCACCCGGTAGATTCCCCAATATTGAGTATATATATTTGGGACTACGGATGTGATATTCCGGTAGATCCCCGCGCATTTATGAGTTCGACTACGGGACTGCACCCGGGAGATCCACTGGATATGATATTTATATTTGGGGACTACAGGACGGTATCCTGGGAGATCCCCGGTTGTTATCTCGGAGCTGAGTTGTATTCTCTTTCTGTGTTTTACTTGCCCTTGTAATAGCTGTTGCTGCCCTTCATATTCTCTGTTACTTATTTACACTGTTTATTTCGCACTGTTAACCTTATATCTTATTTAACCTCACTAGGGCCCTGACCTTCCTCGTCACTACCTAACCGAGGTTAGGCTTGACACTTACTGAGTACCGCTGTGGTGTACTCATGCCCTTCTTGCGCATGTTTTTCATGTGCAGACCCAGGTACTTCAACTCAGTCCTACCACCCCTGAGGCGAGGCGACTGCTATAGCGACATCGAGGTATATCTGCCGCGTCCGCAGACCGAGGAGTCTCTTTCTATTCTTGCTGTTTAGTATTAGCCCTTCTGTATTTTCAGTTCTTGTTAGACATTCTGGAGTTAAAGCTATGTAGTACTTCTTAGCTTGTGATTCATGGGTTTCCGGGTCATGAATTTATATGTTGGTTTTGAGAGTTAGATATGGTGTATGCCGAGCGGCACATTTAAACACTGTTTATTTCTTTATTTCCGTTTTGAATTGTTTTACTTCCGCAAATTTTGATTTCTTTTCCGCAATTTAGGCTTACCTAGTCGAAGAGACTAGGTGCCATCACGATGTTCATGGAGGGCGAACCGGGGTCGTGACACCAGCTTTCTAGCGCCGAACATACAACCACCGGCGACCTGCTTCTTCTCCAAAAAAACAGCAGACCCTTAGAAGCTGGAGCTGTTTTCCTATTTTGAGGAACCTTTCACAAACTAAAAAAGGGGAACGATGAATTAGGGCTTGGGGGAATATCTTTTCTTTGCCCTTTCAGTTTTCTCATCCAATTCGGGCTTCTTTTAGATTTCAAGAAAAGACATAAAAAAGATGATGTTTCTGTTTTGAATTAGCTAGGTTTGTGTTCCAGAAAAATATACAAAAAATATTTTCAATTTCTTCTTTCAATTCTGGTTTTAAAAAATGGAGGTGAGCTGAGGATTGAAGCCGATTCGATTCGCCATCTGATTTTTCGTTCGTGGTTCCGTTCGAGTTGATTGCGGTTTCAAGTTCTGTTTGTCGCTGCGGTATTCTATCTTTCCAATTGTTGGAGTTTCTATTAATTGAATCTTCCCTAAAAGGTCCATTCCTCTCTTTATGGTACTGGCTTATTCTCCTAGTTTCATTGATTTCATTTTCTTTCTTTTGTCTTGTTAATTTTGTTCCTTTCCTGTAAGTTCATAGTTTGTCCTATGTGTCCATTATTTTATATTTAATTTGAGTTCCAGCAAGTATACTTTTAGGGGATATAACCCATTTCTCTATCATCAAATTTTAACTCTCGGGCCTTATTTCTTTATGATCGATTGTCTTGGCTTTGTCTGTGTTAAAGTATTATATTCCATGGTTTAAATGCTAGTGATATTTTTGAGAAATTTTCTGCTGATCTTTAATCACAAGTTAGTTTAATTTAAGTCATAATGTCAAGACAGTTGTTAAATAGTAAGTGAGATAGTTGGGCTTGATAAGTTAATTTTCTACTACATAAAAAGAACAATGGAAAGGAAGATGATGAAAAAAGGTTTCTCTCTGATTAGGAAAATATAGTGGAAATTAACTTTAAGTTGGATATTATATTTGAAAACATGATAGGGTCATGCTTTTGGTTATGTTACTGATATAGTAAACTCATGGTGTTTCATTCTTAGTTCGTAGGTTACTTTTGAGAAATATCACTGATTAAGCTTTCATGAGTATTTTAGAAATCTTGTATAATAATGTCTATCATAGTGTTTCATGTTCGCTAAAGTCAGTTATGATTCGAAACCTATTGTCGTAGCAGTGTGCTTTAGGAACTTCAAGTCACAATGGGCCAGTAATATATTTATATCACTTAACTTCATCATTTGAGTTTAGTTGTTCATATTTGATGGTATTTCCTTATTACCCGTGGCTTCAAGTGTTTGGATGCATATTGAAATGAGCTTGAATGATTTGAAACTGGAGGAGCAATTCAGTAGAGCACGCAATTGGGTTTTAAGATAATTAAAAAAAAAGAAGATTAAGTTGGATTAAGTGTGGACCTTGGGATCTGACATGATAAGGGAGCTAGCCAAAATGGGTAGGCTTAGATATTTGTTCACGATCTTTTTTTTCTAATAGCTGATTTAGTGGCTGCAGATTATTTTGATATCAAAGTTGAAAGAAGTACTTCATATTTGGTTTGATTATTATATTCAATGCAATGACTATTGGAACGATTCCCGTGACATGGTTACGATACGTAATTCCGAAATACGGGTGCATATTTCATGTGACCCGACCACAACTTCGAACATTAATAAAAATTAAACATGTTGTAGATTGTGGGTACGGTTCCCGTGATACGATTCGCAATGTGTACCAAACAAACAAGTGTACGACAATCGTGACTTGTTCCAGAATAATCCCATATCCAATAAAAGCGGTTTGAAAGTTAAAAATTCACATAGGTTTAAATTGTGTAATAAATCAGATAATTAGGCCAAATATTAATTGTTGAGCGACCGTGCTAAAATCACGGAACTCGGGAATGCCTAACACCTTCTCCCGGGTTAACAGAATTTCTTACCCGGATTTCTGTGTTTCGCAGACTGAAACAGAGTCAAACTTCCTCGATTCGGGATTTTAAAACCGGTGACTTGGGACACCATAAATTATCCAAGTGGCGACTCTGAACTTAAATAATAATCCCGTTTCAGTTTTGTCACTTTAATTGGAAAAATTCCCCTATACCCTTTCCGGTGATAGAAAAAGGAGGTATGACAGCTCTGGCGACTCTGCTGGGGACAAGAACCCAGAATCTCTAGTTCAGGGTTCAAGAATTCGAGATCAGAATAATTGTTATTTTTAACTTTTAATTATTATCTGATTTTTATTACATGTTTGGGCCTAATGTGTTAAATGCCGCTTTTTACCGCTTTGATATTTATTTGAACTGTATATAAATTGTTGCGAAACCATTCTCTTCTCATCTTTGGGGAAGTGCACGCTGGCGTGACTTCTTTTCTATTAGTGTCATACCCTAATTTAGAAAGAGGTTCGGACAAATTACAAAGCCGGATGGCCTTTTGGTTCCCGGTACGTATCCCCCCTCTCGGCTCGAGTTGTCCGCTCGGGTACACCAAGTCTAGAACAATACACCCAGGTTTTAAAACCTAGAATAACTCAGCCTCATGCCGGATCGCTAGTAGGAACGCTTATTTACATCATGTGCATTTGACTTTTGGGACTCAACACGGGGGTTGGGTCCGTTTAGGATAGGTGTATCCCAAAAATAAAAGACCATCCTGATGCATCCTACGTGCTACTTCTTCCAATCTTCAAGGGTAAAAGGGTCATTTGGCGGACCAATCAAAGTTGACAGTAAATGAGAAAGAAAAGAGGGTGAAGTGTAAAAAATAAAGCAAGTAGGGCCCGGTTATGTTTTTCTTTCACATTTTTATTTAAGAAAAAAAAACATGAAAAATCAAAAAAAGGATTTCGCACTTTCCCATCATTTCCCAAAAAAAAAAGAAAAAAAAAGAAAAAGAAAATCCAAAAGAGTGTACATGTTTCATCATTTTAAAAAAAAAAGACAAAAAATTTATTTTATTTTAAATTAGTTGTTTTTAATTCTCGCTTGTATCCAATCTTCCCGAACTACGCAGACCTGATCTCATCTTTCGGGGCGGGATACGTAGGCAACCCACGTAGGGTCCGGTCTTCCTAGTGAGTCTTAGGTTCTTGGCTTCGCGGGGTCTTTGCCAAATCTTGCATCTCTAGCCACTTTTGGCCACATCGGTCATTTTGCAAAATATGGCTATTTTCGCAAAGTGGTTTTGTTTAGTTGTGTCTGGAGAGCCTTCAAACCATAATTAGGTGTCTCTTTACATTAAAGGTCTGTCCTTGTCGAATTTGCATGTCTAGCCGCTTTTGGCCATATTGGGCGTTCTTACAAAATGGGGTCATTTTCACAAAAGTGGTTCAGTGACCCATGTTTTAGAGTTCTAAGTCCACAACAAGATGTTCTCTCTGTTTAAGGTCCATTTGTTGCATGCTTAGCCATTTTTGTCCACATAGACCATTCCTATAAAATGGGTCATTTCTGCAAAGCAATTTTTCCATGTCTTAGAGGTCACTTTTGTCGAGTTTGCACTTCTAGTGTGATGACCCAAAAGGTCATCACTAGCTTTTAAATTAAATTCTGTGTTCCGAGGCCTTAAAAGCCTCTTTTATCTTCACCTCGATTTGCGTGCGTAGTCCGGGCGTGTAGCTAGAAAGCTGTTATGTGAAAAATCTGTGAAATATTGAAATTTTGAGTTAAAATGCATTTAAGTTGACTTCGGTCAATATTTTTGGTAAACGGATCCGGACCCATGGTTTGACAGTCCCGGAGTGTCCGTAGGAAAATATGGGACTTGGGCGTATGCCCGGAATCAAATTCCGAGGTCCCAAGCCCGAGAAATGAGTTTTTAAAGAAAATTGTTTTCTAAAATTGTTTAAAGGATTTTGAAATGAAATTTGATTAGAACATGTTGGTATCGGGCCCGTATTTTAGTTCCGGCGCCCGGTATAGGCCTTATATATGATTTAAGATGATTCTGTGAAATTTGATGAGAAACGGATGTCGTTTAACGTGATTCGGACTTTAAATGAAAAATTTGATGTTTATGATGTTATTTTGGCGATTTGATCGCACGGATAAGTTCGTATGATGTTATTGAGTTAGTACATATGTCTTGTTTTGAGCCCCGAGGGCTCGGGTGTGTTTCGGAAGGTTTCGGACTTGTGAAAAATTGCAGGTTTTCTGCTGTTCAGTGCCTAGGGATTTTGTTCTTCGCGTTCGCATGGGAACAATCGCGAACGCGTATGGCAAATATCCCAGGTGTCGGGTTTCTTCTTCCCGAACGCGAAGCTCGAGACGCGAACGCGAAGCTGAGGAGGGAGACCCTTCGCGAATGCGTCCTTGCACTCGCGAACGCATAAGGTTCTGGGGAGGGGTCACCAATTTGTTCATCGCGAACGCGGCCACTGGCCCGCGAACGCGATGAGTATTTTCGCCCAGTTATTTTAAAAGACCAGAAACAGTAGCAATACGGGATTACACCAAAACTTCATAACTTCTTCATTTCAGCTCCAATTTGGGCGATTTTTAAAAGGGGATTTCACCACCAATTCATAGGTATGTAACCTTAGACTCGTTTTCTTCAATTTCCATTAACAAACATCAGATTTGTAGGCTTAAATCATGTGATTAAGGGTAGAAAATTAGGGATTTGGGTAGAGTTAGGGCTTTTTATATATTTATAATTTAGACCTCGTTTTGGGATCAAATTTTGGAACAAATTATATATTCGGGCTCGTGGGTGAATGGGTGATTGGATTTTGGTCTGAACCTCGTGTTTCGACCAAGTGGGCCCGGGGTCAATTTTTGGGTTTTTGGAAAGAATGATTGGAAAGGTATAATTAAGCATTGGAATTGGATTGTTTGGCGTTTATTGAAGTTATTAAGTCGATTATGTCTAGATACAATTGATTTGGAGCCGAATTCGAAAGGAAGGGCGGTGCTTGAGGCTTGAGTTGGCCGTGGAAGTTCGAGGTAATTGTTTGGCCTAACCTTAGCTTGAGGGATTAGGAGTGTGTCCTATTTGCTATTTGTTTTCTTGTTGAGTACGACGTATAGGCACGGTGACGAGTATCTATACGTTGGTGTCGAGCATGAACGTGGGTCTTATATTGTGATTTTTATGACTTCGTTGTATTATTCATGCCTTGGTGAAAAATTTCTAATTGTCGTGCAAACTTGTGAAAAGAATTGTGACCTATGAACGTTGAGGAGCGTTGGCTCCAGTTGTATAACTAATGTGAAAGTATAAGTGATAATTGAACCTCTAGAGTAGTGGCTCGAGTGATGAAGTGAATTGTGAAGTAAAAGTGTGAAAGAGAAGAGATCATTATGTTACCCCCTTGCCGGGCTATTGTTGAGTTGTGGCTCCCTTGTTTGTGTTCTTAATTAATATTACGGATACTTAGGTTGATGATTCATTGTGTTAGGTAAGGATTATGGTTATAGTTGAGGTAGTTCGATGTTGGAACAAGTTTGGGTATAGCTGAGGTAGTTAGGTGTTGTAGCAAGTTTGGTTATAGCTGAGGTAGTTAGAGGTTGTACCAAGTTTGATTATAGCTGAGGCAGTTAAATGTTGGAACAAGTTGGGTTATAGCTGATGTAGGTAGAAGTTGGATCAAGTTTGGTTATAGTTGTTTCTCCCTTGTGGGGATGTATTTACTTATGCTGTCGAATCGCTTGCCAGGATAGTGTAGACCTTTTGATCCCTTGTCGGGACTCTCTTTATATTGTAAATATTATATATGGATCGGTTTGCATGCCGCAACAATATTATATGTGGATCGGGTTGCACGTCGCAACAATATTATATGTGGATCGGGTTGCACGCTGCAAAAATATTATATATGGATCGGGTTGCACGCCGCAACAATATTATATGAGGATCGGGTTGCACGCCGCAACAATATTATATGTGGATCGGGTTGCACGCCGCAACAATATTATATGTGGATCGGGTTGCACGCTGCAACAATGAAAAATGAAATGGGAGCGGGTGGCACGCCTGCCACGAGATACAGGAAATGGGATCGGGTTGCACGCCTGCAGCAAGATGTGAAAAGAAAGTGAAATCTGCCCTTGTTTTTCTTTATTCTTGTTAGTGGTTGGATTTTTTAATTCCTTTACATTCTATTGATATTCTGTTTTTACCTGTTTTTCCCCGAAGCATGTTTCCCCCTCCCATCTTTACTTGTTTATTTCCGTATTTCTTTTTTGCTATATATATTTGAACTGCACAGGTTTATTTGGTAGTCTGGTCCTAGCCTCGTCACTACTTTGCCGAGGTTAGGCTAGGCACTTACCAGCACATGGGATCGGTTGTGCTAATACTACACTCTGCACTCTTTTGTGCAGACCCTAGTGTTGTAGACTTCAGACCGCAGTGGGATTGCTGATTCACGTCCATCAGGCGGCTCGAGGTAGCCCTGCAGGCGTCCGCAGGCCTTGGCGCCTCCTTCTATCTACTATTCCTGTTTCTTTCATACATTTCCAGAGATAGTGTTGTATTTAATTCTTGCAAACCTTTATTTGTAGTATTCTTAGACCGTCTGTAAAACTGTGACAACAGTTGTATTAGATATTCATGTTCAGATAGCTTATTGTTTCTTTCTTCCGCTTATGTTAAATTCTGCTGTTTAAATGTTATTATTTCGAAATTGTTAATGAATATAAAATGGGTAAAAAGGCAAATTTTGCAATTAATTGGCTTGCCTAGCTTGTATAAGTAGGCGCCATCACGACTCCCGAGGGTGGGAATCCGGGTCGTGACAAGTTGGTATGAGAGCTCTAGGTTACATGGGTCTCACAGTTCACAGACAAGCTTAGTAGAGTCTGAGGGATCGGTACAGAGACGTGTGTATTTATCCCCCAGAGGCTACAGAGTTAGGAAAAAGACTTCACATTTATTTTTTCCTGTCGTGCGATTTTGTTCTCTCAGTGCTAAATTGAAAGCCCTACTCTTGTCCTTTCGCGAATGGCGAGGTCACGTACCGCTTCTCCATCCGGATCACCAGCTTTGACTTGGGAGCAGTTCCCTCAGCTATTTCTGGAGATATTTCTCCCCATCACTCAGAGAGAGGCCTATCAGAGGCAGTTTGAGCGTCTCCAGCAGGGTTCTATGACTGTTACCCAGTATGAGACCAGATTCATCGACTTGGCTCGTCATGCTCTTATCATGCTTCCCACTGTGAGAGAGTGAGGAGGTTCATTGAGGGACTCGTCCAGCCCGCTCAGTTAGCTAGAGGTGGAGGTAGAGGTATTAGAGGTGGAGGTAGAGATGCTAGAGGTGGAGGTAAAGGTATTAGATGTGGAGGTGCAGGTACTGTTCTGGTTTGTGGTAGAGAAGCTTGGGTTTTATTTTGCGCCGTGTCTGGTCATGCCTAGTGATTCTTTGAGTGCCCATGTTTATGTGTCTACACCGGTGGGTGATCCTATTGTGGTGATTGGAGGTCTTGAGACTCGTGTAGATCTGTTGCTTCTGGACATGGTTGATTTCGATGTTATATTGGGGATGGACTGGTTATCACCTTACCACGCTATCTTGGACTGCCATGCCAAGACTGTGACCTTAGCTTTACCGGGTTTGCCTCGTTTAGAGTGGAGAGGGACTCCTGGTCATTCTATCCGTAGTGTTATCTCTTATGTGAAGGCTCGGCATATGGTCGAGAAGGGGTGTTTGGCCTATTTGGCTTATGTTCACGATTTTAGTGCTGAGGTCCCTTCTATTTATTTTGTGCCCGTTGTTTGGGAGTTTCCTGAGGTATTTCCTTCAGACCTGCCGGGCATGCCACACGATAGGGATATTGACTTTTGAATTGATTTGGCTCCGGGCACTCAGCCCATTTCTATTCCGCCGTATCGTATGGCCCCGCCTGAATTTAAAGAGTTGAAAGAGCAGTTGCAAGACTTGCTTGAGAAGGGTTTCATTAGACCCAGTGTTTTTGCCTTAGGGTGCACCAGTGTTGTTTGTTAAGAAGAAGGATGGGTCAATGTGTATTGATGACCGGTAATTGAACAAGGGTACAGTCAAGAATAAGTATCCGCTACCGAGGATTGATGATTTGTTCGATCAACTTCAGGGTGCCAAGGTATTTTCACAGATTGACTTGAGATCTGGCTACCATCAGTTGAGGATTAGGGCATCCGATGTCCCTAAGACAGCTTTTCGCACTCGGTACGAGCATTACGAGTTCTTGGTTATGTCATTCGGGTTAACAAATGCCCCAGCAGCCTTCATGGATTTGATGAACCGAGTGTTCAGGCCTTATTTGGATTCGTTCGTGATAGTCTTCATTGATGATATCTTGATATATTCCCCGCAGCCGGGAAGAGCACGAGCAGCACCTTAGAGTGGTTCTTCAGACTCTGAGGGATAGTCAGTTATATGCTAAGTTCTCGAAGTGCGAGTTCTGGTTGAGTTCGGTTGCCTTTCTGGGTCATGTTGTATCAGCAGAGGGTATTCAGGTTGATCCGGAGAAAATTGAGGCAGTCAAGAACTGGCCTAGACCAGCATCAGCTACTGAGATTCGGAGTTTCTTGGGATTGGCGGGCTACTATCGTCGGTTCGTGGAGGGGTTTTCATCCATTGCAGGTGACCCGGTTGACCCAGAAGGGTTCCCAGTTCAGATGGTCGGATGAGTGTGAGGCGAGCTTCCAGAAGCTCAAGACAGCTCCGACTACGACATCGGTATTGGTTTTGCCCACATGTTTAGGACCTTATACAGTTTATTGTGATGCTTCTCATATTGGACTTGGTGCAGTGTTGATGCAGGATGGCAAGGTCATTGCCTATGCTTCGCTGCAGTTGAAGATTCATGAGAAGAACTATCCGATTCATGATTTAGAGTTGGCAACCATTGTCCACGCATTGAAGATTTGGAGGCATTATCTGTATGGCGTGGCATGTGAGGTGTTCACGGATCACAAGAATCTTCAGTATTTGTTCAAGCAAAAGGAGTTGAATTTGAGGCAGAGGAGGTGGTTCGAGTTGTTGAAGGATTGTGATATCACCATCTTATATCATCCGGGAAAGGCCAATGTGGTGGCCGATGTTTTGAGTAGGAAGTCAGCCAGTATGGGCAGTCTCGCTTATATTCCGGTCGGTGAGAGACCTATTGCTTTGGATGTTCAGGCTTTGGCCAATCAGTTCGTGAGGCTGGATGTTTCTGAGCCCAGTCGTGTGTTAGCTTGTGCAGTCGCTTGTGCTTCATTATTGGAGCGTATCCGTTATCGGCAGTATGATGATCCCCATTTGTGTATCCTTAGAGACACAGTGCAGCGCGGAGGTGCCAAGCAGGTTACCTTCGATGATGATGGAGTTTTGAGATTGCAGGGTCGAGGTTGTGTGCCTAATGTTGATGGGCTTCGAGAGTTGATTTTAGAGGAGGCCCATCGTTCCTGGTACTCTATTCATCCGGGCGCAGCGAAGATGTACCAGGATTTACGGCAGCATTATTGGCAGCAGAGAATGAAGAAGGATATCGTTGCATATATGGCTCGGTGTTTGAATTGTCAGCAGGTTAAGTACGAGCATCAGAGGCCCGATGGTTCATTTCAAAGGATTGAGCTTCCCGAGTGGAAGTGGGAGCAGATCACCATGGATTTCGTAGTTGGGCTCCCGCATACTCGGAAGAAGTTCGATGCAGTGTGGGTCATTGTTGATAGGCTGACCAAGTCAACGCATTTCATTCCTGTGGCAGTCTCCTATTCTTCTGAGAGGTTAGCTGAGATCTATATCTGGGAGATTGTTCGCCTTCATGGTGTGCCCGTGTCTATCATTTCGGACCGAGGTACGCAGTTTACCTCGCGTTTCTGGAGAGCAGTTCAGCGAGAGTTGGGCACACGGGTTGAGTTGAGCATATCATTTCATCCCAGACGGANTACTACTTTATTTATGTGCCTTACATACTCGGTACATTATTCGTACTGACGTCCTTTTGTTGGGGACGCTGCATTCATGCCTGCAGGTATAGACAATCAATTTGACGAGCGCTCATACTAGACGAGGTTAGCATTCAGCGAAAGGTCGGTAAGACTCCACCTTATTCGGAGTGTAGCCGAGACTATGAGTCATCGTATCAGCTACAGACTTATGGGTAGGCCGGTACCCTGTCCCATTTGATGTCAAATACTTTTAGAGGCTTGTAGACAAAGGTTCATTTTGTACAGTATGTCAGAGGCGTTGACGGCCCATATGTATTCATGTTTTAAGAAAGATGGTTCACTGATACAGTGCTTTCCCACTTATAGTTATACATTAGGAGTTATGGCCGTTTGGCCCATTTGCAAATGATAGTACGATAAGAGAGATATGTAACGTTGGTACTCGGTTGAGTAAGGCACCGGGTGCTCGTAGCGGCCCATCGGTTTTGGTCATAACAAATGTGGTATCAGAGCAGTTTTGTCCTAGGGAGTCTACAAGCCGTGCTTAGTAGAGTCTTGTTTATGGGTGTATGGTGCACCACACTTATAAGTCGGAGGCTACAGGGCATTTAGGATTGTCACTCTTTCTTCCCACTCTAGATCGTTTGGTAGAGCTCAGTTGTAAGAACTCAATTTCTTAAACTCTATCTTAATTATAATACGACGATACGTACATCCAGAAAGACGGTTGGTAAGAGATATAGCTGTGGAAGAGTTGAGTCAAAGGAACTCAATTTTTGCATCATGCTTATGATGGATAAATATGAGGCATTCAACAAATCATGTGTATACTAAGATGTGTAAGCTTCTTGATAAGGATTCCTAAGGCAAGAATGCCTATCCACTCTTACGGTAAAAAGGAATAAGATAATTGGGAGGTAGACACAAGTTTCAGCAAGTAAAAGAAGCAAGGTGAAGAAGGGTACGAGGCACCCAGTTAATGAAGATTATTAGTATTACAATTCAGGCAGAGAAATATAAGCATTTTGAGTTACCTTCAACTGTAATAGAGATATGTACAATTGGCCACAACCGATCTCAGTTATGCCCAACGGGAGCTATCAGAAGTAGTATAGGAGAAGTACGGATATCAGGATCCGGCTGGGGTTAAAGTGACCCAAAATGGTGGATGGATTGTTTGCGTTAGTTGACATTTTCGAAGGATATTGCAAATGTGCTAATAGATCTCCTTGTGAGATACCTAGATGGTGCAATCTAAAATAATATAGCTAGATATGAGTACTAGAAAGATGGGCACTGGAAGCCTGGAAGGGATAAATATTATCTTAGTGTGGCTCCCGTCCCTAGTGGAGAGAGAATGTTAGGCAACCCAAAGAGCCAGCGGACGGAGCAAGGGGAGGTAAAAGCAAAAGAATATCTTGTTCGAGTTTCCAGAATAAAGTGATAGACATAAATATTAGCGTGAAACAAGAAGAGAGTTAATGAAGCATTATGAGTAAGATGTGATACATGGATGACAACGGTAGATCAAAAAGATGACAGTATTACAGAGTCTATAGTCAAGTGAATAAAAAGACAAAAGGTGACAGGCCTTGAGAAAACAAAAGAGTATAGGCCATAAAGTCATATCCTCATTTTGACAAATAAGTTCGTGACTCCAGCGCGACTACCGGAAAGAAAAGCTAGACCCCAAAATAATAAAAATCAGTATGGGATGGTGAACAAGATAAACTAAACATGAATCAGGGAATGATTTATTTGATAATGGTCGACATCGTGAGAATTTAAGATTTTGTCCCGGCGATAATAGAATGGACAACAAAAGAAGATTCATGAGAAATTCAGAGGATGGTCATTCAGGAAGACGCTTCCCTAACGCAAGCAATGTGAGCAAAGTTAAGCTTAAGGGACTGTATGTGCCAGTTATACTAAGTGTCACCCTCATGAGTAAGGAATTTCGTTATCCTTGGTACATAAGAATTGCCGCAAGGCGAGTAAGGGTCATCGATGATGTGAAAAGACGCCAAAGATGAAAAGATAAAACATCTATAGGTAGATTCTCGTGGCTCTGACTCTTAGTACTCCCCTAAAGGGGGGAATATGGAGTGATGTGGCATTAAGTCATAATTAAGTGGTTCTAGTGACTGTGGATAAAGGAAGAATGCGATAAAAATGAAATAGGAATGATACTGCACATATCCAAATCCTACAGATATTCTACGAATCCAGAATATTACGCAAGCACGACGTCAAGGAAAGGAAGTAAGGGTTCCTGCACGGAATGTTATTGTTAAATAAGGAGCCAGTGCAAGAGGTAAGTTAGACAAAGGAAATAACCCAAGGGAGATTATGCGGAAAATTGATATGAGAATGGGCCAACGAGTAGTTAGCAGTTGATTCAGGAGGAGCATAGTTATGGCTAGACTGGAGGTTACAAGCGAATCAACAGATCGTGCAAGATAAACATAGTAAAATCCAATATAGTGAATTCAGCCTCGCAGTAATGTCATTGTACTACTTGAGACATATTCAGATAGGAGTCGGGATAGTTAAAGGTACCGTATGAATGTTACAGGAATAAAAGAGAGTACCACTGGGAAGACAGTCAAAATATCAATGCAGAGGCAACCCTACAAGCACAAGGGCATAGAGTTAAGTAACTACGAATAATTATAAGCAAAGAAGGACATAAAAAGGTCCGTAATAAGCTCACAAGAGTCATAGGGTCCTCCCTAAGTACTACAAGGAAAGACTAGCTGATGAAGTAAGGGAGAAGGCTTCAACTTAAGCTCAGTGACCCAAAGAGGGATGGTCTTATAATAACAGTCTCACAACAACATCGTATGCACTTCATAAGAAAGTGGCACCTACCGTGGCTAATTAACGGGAAGTAAAATCAAAAGTAGGATTTGAAATCATATGAGTTGCACGAAAATCTCGGCATGCGTAGGAACTAAGATAAGCTAACGACAAGGGGCCAAAAAGACCAGGAAAAGTAATAGCGTACGTTTAAAGAAAGATAAGATTGAATGAAATTAATTATTCGATCAATGATCCGGAGTTAGTGACGTTATGAACACACTTAAGATTTTGGAGTATCATCCATGCAGCATATATGTTGACAATCATACATCCGTAGAAGACTCCGGTATTAGTTAAAAGAAAGAGTTGTGTCTAGGTCACAGACAAAGGATTGAATTGTTAGAACATTGTATCATGGATATTCCATAGCGTCTATGAAGGGCTAAAGTAATTACTAATACCATGAGCTTCATAATAGAAGATAGCTTAAGCCTACATAAAGGTTGATTAGAGGGAAGAGGAAACTAAAGAGTTACATCAACTAAGTAAATCTTGAGTCTGATTATTGGACCCAGAAAATTATAGACATCGTGATTGGGAACATTACTGGATCACTCTTGATATCAAAGGTACAAGGCAGATAGTACAACAACTATATTCTATAACGGCTCTACGATAAATCCAGTTAGAAGAATACCAGCCTCATAAGAAGTCAGTAAGAAGCTCTCACCGGATTGTGTATGCACAAAGGTGCAGGTACTATAATAGAGCTTCAATTTGTGAATATGAATTATACCTATGTGGAAGGGAGGTCATGAAAGAGGTAGAAGATATGATGCGAGATTTTAAGGTAAGTAAGGTAAAGGTGAACAACGTACGAGATACTCAAAAGCAGAAGGTTGTGAATAGTTCATACTTCGGATGGAAGGCTAGAAGCACGGGGATTCAGTATCCAAGAATGATAGCGGCGTCTTCAGTGGCATATCTTCCAGCCAATGGGTTATATGTATCGAGAGGCCTAGTCAAGAGAGTAGAGAAGAGTTAGAGACGATGTGATGTCTCTCTTGATGTTCAAGAATAATATAAGGAAGTCTATGGTGAAAGCAAGTTGAAGGAAGGTTGCAAGTAGTATAAATGGATATGTGTAGGTCGCAAGCTAAAGTATGGTAAACCGACAAGGCTTTAGGATGACATCAGTAAGGATAAGGAAAGACAAGTGAGAAGGTGACGAGAATAGGTAAATCATCGGGATTAAGCTCATGAAAACAAGAGAGCTAATGGTTTCTCTAAGTTATAGAAAGTTCAGTATAGCCTGAATGAACTCAAGGAATCTAAGACTAATAGCATCTAGAGTGGAATAAGGGTGTGATTGTGATAGATAAATGATGACGTTTGGGCCTTCCATTGAGTAATGACTTGAAGAGGATTTCATGAACTGTACGCGATTAAAATACCCATGTAAGGTGAGTCATATTAGGAAGCTATGTAATACAGTTATGGAAGTATAGTATTGCCCCTAGGTGGATCAGTCTAATAACTCCAGATGTCCCTGATGAGACGTGAGCCCTAGCGGTAGTGTTACAAAAGAGGTCAAGTTATCAGTGGTAGATTATGGATCAACGTTAAGGTGAATTGACAATAGATGGATAAAGTTCCAACGTATGAGAGGAGATAAGGATTCCATCCTTTAGATGAACAATAATAAGGAGGCATTAAAGGACTTGAATTTATACATCTATGACAAGAAACGAGAGAGTAACATGGAAGTGGGTAAAAAACCTCAGTAACTATAAGTCGAAGTAGGAATTATGGTATAGTAAGACCTACCTAGATGCAATAAAGTCATGTGAATTGATAACCAGGTCTATGAAGGAAGACATAGCAATACTCGTAAGTTCAACAAAGTACCGAGCGAAGAAATTCAGTATACCTATAGATGCCTAGAGAAATATCTTATCAAGCTCTGTATATGTTTACACAGTGAGACCTAGATATTGGCTAAAATCTAGAGGAAAAAGAAGAGAGTCGCATATGCGCACTTACGAGGTCAGAGTCGTACAGGCTGCATAATAGAAGGTAGTAACGTACAGGCTGCATAATAGAAGGTAGCAACAGTTACGAGATTGGAAGGATTCTGACCATAAGTCGTGGTGTGAGAAAGAAGCCTTAGAGGGGGGAATGCCCTGGCCTTTGGAATTATTCATAGAACAGTTGCCTAGATGGGACGGAGAGTACTCAAGTATTCGGAAGACATAAGTCATGAAAATGATTAGTGCATCAGTCAACATTCGAGGACGAATGTTCCAAAGGGAGGAATGATGTTACACCCCCTGTTTTCGTACGTGGAAGTACGCCATATGTAAATTAAGATAAGCTCGGAAATGAGATGTTACATCTCGCATTTTCGAACGTTAAAGTTTCTTCGTAAGTTAATCGACGTAAGTTCTGGAATGAGATTATTTTTAGATTATTAGCATTATGCTACTTCAAACAAGTGATGAGTAAATTTGTGAAGGTGAGAGGTTAAGCACATTGAATAAAATAAATTTCGCCAAAGTTTGTCATGGTGGGACAAAATACGGCCCGAGCTAAAATACCCAGTATTTATGGACTAGTTCCATACAAGATACCACGTGACCATGATAGTAAGGTGTATAAAGTGTGTTAAAAGTAAGTAATATTTTAAGTAAATTGAGATAATTCTTAATTATGTGGGGTATTGGTTAATGGGAAATTAACAAGTTATTAAGAAATGGGTGGATAACTTATTATATTCTTTTGGATAACCGTGAAAACGTGGCAGCAAAATGTGGCAACTAAGATGACTCTTATAGCTTGCAAGATGTAATATTTTGGTCAATTAAAGTGGCTTAGTCACCACTTGAGGTGGGCCCACACCCATTCAAACACACTTAAGAGATGTGTGACCAATTTACTTCATTTGGTCTCTTATATTTTCAAGAGATTGAAGTAAATAGTTCTTTCCATTAAGAACTCACGTTAGACCTCATTGGAGGAAATCATAACATTTTCCTACTCCAATACTAAATAGCATATGATGAAGCACTTAGTAGGCATTAAATTTATGTTACTGTTGTGAGATTTTGCAATTCTAAAGGAATACGGTGCAATCTTTCTCAAAAAAATCGGTTCAGGTATGTTAAGGCTATCTTTTTTTGCTTTTGGCATGATCCAAATTACACAGAAGAAACGAGCAAACACACAGTTTTGATAAAACGACTCTATTCATAGACATACTTGGGGTCTCTATGTTCCTGATTCCCCATGTGACATATTACTATATCTTCTATTCATGGGTCTCAGAATAATACGTAGTTGATAAGGTTTATCCGAAAGGAATATTGAGATTATTAACATATTTTCATGCATTTTATTCATTTATTCATGTACATTGATCCATGATCAGATGGTGTTGTATACGCGTATTTATATGTATATATGTATGTAAATGGGATATGGGAAAAAGGTTACGGCGTTATATACGCACCACCACCTAATCAGCTGGTATACGTTCATGATTTTGCCCACAGTGGCCGAGATTATATGATGGGATGCCCTCAGAGGCTTGATGATGTTATGAACACATGTACCTATGCACGACATGACATTCATACGCATATGCATGAAACTATAAGTATTTCATGATTTATAGAGTTATCTAGACTTACAGGTTAAGTCATTTATTCCATGTTTCTTCCATGTCTTTTATACACTTATTTATGTGCCTTACATACTCGGTACATTATTCGTACTGACGTCCTTTTGTTGGGGACGCTGCATTCATGTCTGCAGGTATAGATAATCAATTTGACGAGCCCTCATACTAGATGAGGTTAGCATTCAGCGAAAGGTCGGTAAGACTCCACCTTATTCGGAGTGTAGCTGAGACTATGAGTCATCGTATCAGCTACAGACTTATGGGTAGGCCGGTACCCTGTCCCATTTGATATCAAATACTTTTAGAGGCTTGTAGACAAAGGTTCATTTTGTACAGTATGTCAGAGGCCTTGACGGCCCATATGTATTCATGTTTTAAGAAAGATGGTTCTCTGATATAGTACTTTCCCACTTATAGTTATACATTACGAGTTATGGCTGTTTGGCCCATTTGGAAATGATAGTACGATAAGAGAGATATGTAACATTGGTACTAGGTTGAGTAAGGCACCGGGTGCTCGTCGCGGCCCATCGGGTTGGGTCGTGACAATACATTAGTGGAGAAATACATCAAGGGCAAGCCTATGGTACTACTTGTGTGCATTTGAATATCTTTGTGTGAGAGAGATAGAGATAGAGTTAATTCTTTTCATTTGATATCCCATTTGTGTTCCAAATTGCATTTTATAAGTGTGGGGTTCTCTCTCAAGTGTGATGACACATGATATTTAAATTGTAAATTTAATACGATTTCCAATTGAGAGAAATGAGAAAGTTGTTTGTGATAAAGAGGCAAATTTTGAAGCTTTAGTGTGATGACTTGATTGCTACTTTGATTAACATAGTGTTTGAGTACTGAATTGTAATGAAATTTATGAGAAGCTATTGGTTATTCATACGCTTTGGATTAATTGTTGGTACCAATTAAAGTTATGTGTCTGTGCTTAAAGTGGACTTTTTGACTTGGTATGATATTGGTGCTCTATTGAGTTGATTACTTGGAAGGAGGTTTTATGCATTGAATTTCTTAAGGACAAGCAATAGTTTAAGTTTCGTGGTTTGATAAGTTGGGCATTTTACCAACTATCTCTTCTCTAATATTAGATTTTTTCTATGTTTAATTGATAAAATAGTGATTTCGATGACGTTTACTTCTATTCTAAAGGTTTATGTAATTTAGAAGTGGTCAGGAAAGACACCAAATGAAAACAATTCAAAAAGAAGTTAAAAAGAGGAAGTCTAGAAAACGACCTCATATATCACAAAAGCAAACAGGAGCTCGCAAATGCGAAGCCTCAGTTAAGAAAGCAGAAGTCGCAAATGCAATTGTAGGCTCGCAAATGCGAAGTCAACCAGACAAGTCAACCTTCGCAAATGCGAACTCCTTTATCATAAATGCAAATTCAAGTGAACAAGGCCTAGTTCGCAAATGCAAACATCTGGATCGCAAATGTGATGGTTCATAGTAGAGTCAAGGTTCGCAAATGCGAAGATCGCACTTCAGTTTGGGGCACTTATGTAATTTCACATTTTTTATCACGGCCCAAAAATCCAACTAGTCGTGATGAGACCTAACACAACCTGCTATGTAAGACAAACAACTGCCAGCACAACTCAAATCAAGTAATAAGAGAAAATGAATAATATAATTGAACTTTCTATACAAATCCCAAGGACTGGTTGTACAAATCATGAACTTCTAAGCTCGTACGAAGTAAATACATCATCTGTTCGAATATTTCAGATTTGCAAATCTGAAGCTACCAAGAACCAGTGGCAGTTGTAACCAGAATGCTGGTACATTTTCGATGCCAGCTCACACCATATACAACAACACCAACTCCAAGATCTGCACGCAAGGTGTAGAAGTGTAGTATTAGTACAGTCGACCACATGTACTTAATAAATAACAAACCTAACCTTGGGTTGAAAGTAGTGATGAGCTCGGAAGAAGGTCAACTCCCATCACCAATAGCCAATAATAATTCATAAAAGAATAGTGGAGATAGTAAAGATATATAAGTCAAGAGAAGTAATGCTCAGCTCGTTCACAAGTACGGGAAAGTAAGCATCATTTTCAAGTATAACAGTCCAAATCTAAATCTTACCAATGAAATCAATTAAACATGAGTTTATCGAAAGAGTTGTGTTTTCCAATTTCAGATAAGACTTTTTGTTTACCAATTAGCATGAGGAAAGTGCATCCCTATGCCTACATGTCAATATGCATGTCAAGTCATCAATTATCACATACTTCCTAGCATGAGGAATTTGCATCTCAATGCGTACATGTCAAATATACACGTCGAATCATAAATGTCAATTACCGTTTAGCATGAGGAAAATGCATCTCTATACCTACAGGCCTAGTATGCCTGTCATACGAATGATTTCACGGTGATATCCCCAGGTACTCTCACTCTCAACATTCTCAAGTTGTCTGGCTCAATGCCCCAACTCCACCACACACACACAATCACTCGGGTGCTCTCTCACAACTCCCTCACCAAAGCATGTGTATATATCACTGTGCTTGCGCTTACTGCTGGTATGTCAGACTTCAGAGGGACGGATCCTTCCTAAGCTCTAATTAAAAGCCAATAAAGTCTGCTACGGCTGCAGCCCTATCCATAATAATAATAAAACCAATAAGGTCTGCTACAAGTGCAACCCGATCCATAATAATCATAGTAATAATAATAATAATAATAAAGCCAGTATGGCCTACTACGACATGCAGTCTGATCCACAACAACACCCCTCAACACTACTCTAACGCCCACCTCAGTCATCAACCTCTCAAGTCTCAAGGGCTCACAATCTCATACCACTCAGCCTAGCAATTCCACATATAGAAAAAACAATGATAACATGTGATGTAACAATGGATTATGAACAGAGACTGAGATATGATTTGTCAATGAAGAACCATGACTGAGTGTATAAATAACGTTAAAATAGATAACTCAAACAACTAATATAGCCTCAATAGGTCCCAATCGAGTAAGCACATATCCTAAACATGATTACTAACATGAATCACATTTTAATTACTCTAACAAGTAGGAATTACACAGATATCACAAGACTTGATAGCAATACAGTGCAAAAGAAAACCCGGATTATGATTACCATGGTGCACGCCCACACGACCGTCACCTAGCATATGCATCACCCCAACACATCACAAATAACATGGTTCCTAGGGATAATTACCCTCAATTTCAAGTTTAGAAATGTTACTTACCTCGGACAAGACAAATCAAATATCGAACAAGCCAAACAATCCTTTAGAAACACCATCCCGCGCGAATCAACCTACGACGGGCTCAAAACTAGCCAAAAACAACTCAAAAACATCAAATAATTCCAAAGAAAACCAACCCAAATGATAAAGGTTGAATCTTAAATCAAATACTCAAAGTCAACCAAAACGTCAAACCCAGGACCGTACCTCGAAACCCAACAAAACTCACAAAATCCGACAAACCATTCAATTACGAGTCCAATCATACTAATTTCACTCAAATACGACTCCAGGTCGATGTTCAAAAATCAATTATTCACTTTAGGAAAGTTTCAACAAAAACACCCAATTTCTCTTTTCAAATCATCAATCAAATGCCCATATCAAAGATGGAATCACGGAATATAATCAAAACCAAGTAAAAAGCACTTACCCCAATCCATGTGGTGAAAATTGCCTCCAAAATTGCCAAAATCCGAGCTCCATAAATCAAAATATGATAAAATGTGTCAACCCTTCGAAATAGAGTACTGTATACACTGCTCAAGAGGTACCTTTCGCGAACGCGGAAGAAGCCTCGTGTTCACGAGGCACAAACTCAGCCGACCATAAAATTGCCTTTCGCGTTGGCTGAACAGTCATTACAAACGTGATGTACAGCAGAAACAAACTTCGGGAATGCCACATCGACCACGTGAATGCCAAGACTAACCTCCAGTTCCCATCTCTTTTATGCGTACGCATGACACAAGTAGTGAACGCGGATAACAATCAGCTGAACCTTACATGAATGTGTTCCATATGTTGCACCCGAGATGAAAAAATCTACCAGCAAACCAAAACACTCTTCGCAATTGCGAAGAACATCAGAGGCATCAGATAATAGCAGAAAACCAACAATGCATACAAACTCCGAAATGGTCCAAAATCAATCCAAAACACATCTGAATCCCTCGAGACCCCGTTCGAACAAACCAACAAGTCCCATAACAACAGACTTACTCGAGGCCTCAAATCACGCATAACAACATCAAAATCATGAATTGCACTTCAAATCGAACTTAATAAACTTTTGAATTTTCAACTTCAAAAACTCGTGTTGAACCATATCAAATCAACTCAGGATGACCACAAATTTTGCACACAAGTCCCAAATGACATAGAAAACATATTCCAATTCCCGAAACAAAAATTCAAACCCGATATCATCAAAGTCTATCCCATTCAAACTGAACAATATTCCAACCTTCAAATTTTCAACTTTCGCCAAATAGTGTTAAAACCTTCTAGACACATTCAAATGCAAATCCGGGCATACTCCCAAGTCCAATAACTTTCTATACCTAATGAAACCATCAAAACTCTAGTCTGAGGTCAAATACATAAAAGTCAAATCTGGTCAACTCTTCCAACTTAAAGCTTCCTAATTGAGAATTATTCTTTGAAATCAAATCCTGAATCACCTAAAAACAAAAACACAAGTTATAATACATCATATGAGCTACTCAAGACTTCAAGCAGCTGAACGTAATGCAAATGATCAAAATAACCGGTTGGGTCATTACATTTTTTGGCCTCAAACCCTTTAATACACGACCTAGCCCATTTGGGCAGAAATTTTTGGCTATTTGTCTGGTCTCTTGACTAAGAACACATGTTTTGGAGCTAGGGTTCTTGCACATGCACTTAGGACTTGAAGATTTTAAGCTTTTGGTTGAGAGTTTCTTACTCATTTTTACTTATTTTTTTTATTTTCTTGCTTTGTATTGAATATCTAAGTGTAGTGTATCTATTCCAACACTTGAATATTTTTTGTGGGAATATTCACTTTTAAAATTTGGATTAAATATCTTGTTGTGCTTCTGTATACGATTTTTATTTATTATGAAGTGAGGTATTATTTTTTTTAATTATTCTTGTTCTTTAATGTTTCCAAAGGAATTAGCTAACCCTAGTACTCTCCCATTAACTTTGAATTAATCTTAGAAAAGGTAATTTGGGATTGGGAAAGATTGATTAACAAGAAATTGAGGCGTTAATCCTCATTTTATAGATTCTACCTAGAGATAGGATTGAATTACTTAGCCACATCGGGTGCTCTTAATCTCATAATTGTTTCAAGGATAATTCAATTATAAAGTCTTATTAGTCTTTGGGAGAAGCTAATATAGAATTATTACCCGAGGATAATTAACATAAAGTCGCTCATATTTGTTAAATCGTGAAAAATACTGGATCGTTACTTGCATGTAATTCCCCCTGTATCCATGCTTGTATCCATTGGTCATTTTACTTGCTTTCCAGTTTAGTTTATATTTTGAATTTAGAAATAAATATTTTTTTCAAAACCCTTTTAAGTGATTGTCTAAGCATAATATGCAATGATTCTCTTATATTGCCTAATCGCCTACATATTGTTTCAGTGTGATTCGACCCCGACTCATACTTGGGTATGTAATATTTCATGCCACCATATCCGCTTACTTTTCATTAGTGTATTTGGACGTCATCACCTATTCGCCTGTTTATCGTTTCTTCTATGTTAATTTATGGTTATGTGACTTGTCGGGGTGGTTGGTTTGATTTCGGGGAAGTTTTGGAGTGAAATGGGACACTTAGTCCCAAGGATGAAGGCTTAAGTTGAAAGAGCTGATCGGAGTTTGATTTTTTTGTGTAGACGACTCCGGAATGGAGTTTTGTGGGTTCCAATAGCTTTGTATAACGATTTTGGGCTTAGGCGTATGTCCAGATATTGATTTGGAGGTTCGTAGGTTGGTTTGAGGCTTTTTGGCGAATGTTTGAAAGTTGAAGGTTGAGAGGTTTGACCGAGAATTGACTTTGTCGATATCGGGCTCAGATTTTAGTTTTGAGAGTTAGAGTAGGTCCATTGTTTGTCATTTATGATTTTTGTGAAAAATTTGATGTCATTCGGAATTGGTTTGATATGATTCGACATTTATTTAAGAAGTTGGAAGTTCATTAGGCTTGAACCGATGTGCGATTCATGATTTTGGTGTTGTTTGATATGATCTAAGGCATCGAGCAATGTTTTATTGTGTTTTAGAACTTGTTGGTATGTTTGGTTGGGGTGGGCCTCGGGTGTGATTCAGATGGTTGGCGGAATATGGTTGCCCTTAGAAAGATGGCTGGAATTTCGGTTACTTGATGCAACCGCACCTGCGGTAGTTTTTTGCATGTGTGAGGCTGCAGAAATGGCGGAAGGCTAGAAGCGGGGAGATCGCAGATGCATGCATGATTCGGCAGAAACAGAGTCGCTTCTGTGAGGAAGGGAAGGCAGAAGTCGAGGGACCACAGGTGCGAAGTGTTTTTCGCAGGAGCAGATGCGCAAATGCAATGGTCTGACCTCAGAAGCGGTAGGTCAGAGATTTAAGTGGAATGAGCAGGTGCACGATTTGGACCGCAGAAGTGGAAATGGGTCGCAGAAGCGGGATCGCTGGCAGATTTTATAATCGACGGTTTGAGTTATTTCTCTCATTTTGGACTTGTGAAGCTTGGCTAAGGGCAATTTTTGAGAGGGTTTCTGCTACAATTGAAGAGGTAAGTGAAGTTTAATAAGTTTTAGTGATAGATATTGATTACCCATTGATTATTACAGCTAGTTTATGTGAATTTGAAGTGAAATTATGGGATTTTAGACTATGTTATTGGTGAGTGAGATTTGGTGATTTGAGGGTTGATATGTGGATGGTATTCAATGAAATTAGTATAGATGGACTCATAATTTAATGGGTGTTCGTAATTTGTGAATTTTGTTCGGTTCTGAGGTATGGGCCCAGAGTTTACTTTTTGGGTTAACTTTGCGTATTTGATTCAAGACCTTAGCGTTATCTTTTGGAATTGTTTCCTATAGCTATTATTGGTGGTATTAAGTTGTTTGTGACTAGATTCGAGTCGCTTGGGGGCCGATTTGCAAGACAAGGTCTTGTTAGAGTATTGAGTTGCGCGCTTTGAGGTAAGTAACATATCTAGACTTGGATTTGGGGGTATTTAACCCTGAGAACTATGTTATATGAAATATATTGGGGTGACATATGTGCTAGGTGACAGGTTTGTGTACTTGCACCGGTGTGTTCATGGTTTGGGGAGGCCTTTAGGATATTACCGAGCTTGTTTTGCTATCATATTTTGTTATCCCCGCATTGTTTTCCCTACTTATTTGATCATTTGAACTGTGATTCATGTTAGAAATCTTGTCCAGGCTAAGTGCTATTTGTTTTAGACTTGATAGGGATATTCTTGTTGTTTCGGGGAAATATGCTCTATTTGTACACATGATCCCAATCATGATGCTATATCCGTGTATGATGTTGTTACACCCCATTTTTTCATATGTAAGAGTACGTCTTAAGTCAATTGATGTATGCTCAAAAATGAAATCATCTTTGAAAGTACATAAAGTAAGTTAATCATGTTACCCTGGAGTTTAAAAATACTTAAGATCATGAATTCCAAGTTCCAAGAGTGTTAGAAGGCTTAGAAGTTAAACGAATTGAAGAAAATAAGTTTCGTCGAAAGTCGACAAGTTGGGAATGTTATAACATGTACATTTGAGGTGAGAATAGGGTGCTTAAAATTATAAGGAGATTATTTTACGAGTTATTTTAGTCGTATGATAGACGTGTGTTATGACTTGAAGTCAAGCGAGTTGTGGAACAAAATTTGGAAAAGGTCGTCACAAGTTACATTCATAAATGTGTTGAAACTTAGGTCAAATGTAGCAGAGATTTTTCCCAATATACATGGAATTAGGGAATGATCTACCTACAAAATGGAATATCCACGAGTCTAGTTTTTAACGCATTAAATCGTTTGTCGATACAACATAGGAGTAGCGAGATATCTGTAGTTTCGGAAGACTATGCAGACTGTATAGGTGACAAGTAGGTGTGTCACTAAAGCTTTTTGAGCAATACATTTCGTGTGTTATATGAGGTCTTTTTGGGACATATTATATACCAAATTGAAGGCTTATAATGTAGTTTCTAACACTATTAACCGTTCATTCATATGACATCCGGATAAAAAGATATAAGCATCATAAGAAGGGCCAATGCTAGGGTGCCAAGATAGCACCTCTTTTACTTTTCAAAAGTTGATATATATAGGGTTTCAAATTGTTTTTCTCCTCATTTTTCATAGAATATGACCAGAGAACCCCCAAAAACTTACCCTTGAGCTCTCTACAAGGATTCCATAAAGATTAACATCCCGGGTACGAAATCAAGAAGTGATAACATTAGAACGACCCCTACCACATAAGTATCGCTATATCGCCTCTTTTTTTTCCTTGTAGTTCGAGTTTTAGAAGGTACTTCATAGTTAAGAAAATGCTTACTTTCTGTATTTAATCTTTCAAATGTCACGTAAGGTTAATAAATTCATCCCTAATAGTTAGAACTCACGGGACGGTGATCGAAAGCCGTGAGTTCGATATATTTCACTTTTAGTTGACTGTTTTCTAGTCCACTCGTGTTGGCCCGTTGTGCTGATGTTTTATGGAGTTTTGGAGGACAAAAGGTGTGGATAAACACCACATAATGACGGAATGGTGGGCTGGTCATTCGTCGTTATATTTTTAGGTTATTTGGCACTACTATGGTTGTCGTTTTATGTATGAACTGATTAGGGTGTGTGGGTTGTTTTGTGATATACTGTGATGGAAATAAAGTTGGAAAATGATTCATACATGTTTTTTATTGGTGTGTTATTGTTGTTGTTGGTAAATCGTATTGGAGGAGGGCCTTATTACCGGGGAGATGCTGCCCAAATTTACGTAAACCAGCTACTAGTTTAAGTTGCGGAGTTAGCCTTTACTCAGCACTGATTTTGAATCTCCTTATGATGTGGTAGATTGAGTTGAGTTTTTTGAAGAATTTCTCGAATGATATTAAAGACTCAACGAAGTTAAGGTATGTTAAGGCTAGAATTTTCCTTCATTTTGGCATGATCCCGTTACTATATGCTAACGAGGCATGAAGAGAAGTTCTTATTCCTAAATTTATGTACATTATCCTAGTCTCATAAGCTACAGTATTCTACCTTATTGGGACTTCATATTCAGTTTAGTTTTGTCTTCTTTCAGCCAAGAGAGCAGAAAGTCTCTCTCTCTCTCTCTCTCTCTCTCTCTCTCTATATATATATATATATATATATATATATATATATATATATACAGTATTACAGTATTTTTCACCACCATCGAGCTATAATCGATGGGCAAGCCCCCAACCTCTGATCAGATGGTACGTTATATACCAAGCCTACTATGATCGAGCGCCTATGAGCGAGCCCAGAATGGCGGATATACAAAGCCTAGTATGGCCGAGCACCTATGAGCGAGCCTACTATGGCGAAGCAGTTACATACCGAGCCTTATAGGGTCGAACAACTATTTTACTTACTATATTGAGAGAGATGAATCAGTATTAACGGGTAAGCATATTTTCAAATCGTATTTGACTCTCAGGTGCTTTCATTTATTATATTATCAGTTTAGTTTCAGCTTTCAGTTATTTTGTTGCCTTACATACTCAGTACATTATTTTGTACTGACGTCCCTTTTGCTGGGGACGCTATATTTCCTGTCTGCAGGTCCTAATAGATAGCTGGATAGACCTTACAAGTAGAGAAAGTCAAACATCGGCTTGGTTGGTAAGCTCTACTTCCTCGGAGTTATCAGGTTTATACCTTGGAGTGCATTTTATATATACAGGTTTGATGGGTAAGTCGAGGCCCAGTCCTGACCATGATACATTTCGATTATACCTTGAGGTTTGTCGACGAGTCCAGTACATTTTTTATATCAGTATTGTGGCTTTACCTACCCTATGTAGATGTTTAGTTTGGTATTGCTTGTTATAGACGTTATTTTTCAGATGATTCAGAATATGACCTCATCGTCCTAAGTTAAGGGTTATCCTCCAGAGTTCACAGTTACAGAGTGGTACGCATGGGCCGAGTATGGCACTGGGTGCCGGTCACGCCTCTTCAGGTTTGGGGAGTGACAAACATGGCATTAGAGCAGTCCTATCCCAGGGAGTCTACAAGCCGTGTCTAGTAGATTCTTGTTTATAGGTGTGTTGTGCACAATACTTATAAGCATGAGGCTATTGGGCATTTAGGACTGTCACTCTTTCTTCTTACTCTAGATCGTGTGGTGGAGCTCAGTGGTAAGATTCAAACTCCTACTTTTTTTTATTCGCAATACAACGATACCTACATCTAGAAAGACAGTTGGTAAGAGATTGAATGTGGCTCTAGAAGAGTTGAGTCAGAAGAACCCGATTTTGCATCATTCTTACGATAATAAATATGAGGTCTTCAGCTGATCATGTGTGTACTAAGACGTGTAAACTTCTTGGTAAGGATCCCTGAGGCATGAATATTTATCCACCCATATGGTAAAAAGAAACGAGAGAATCAGAAAGTAGATACAAGTTTCAATAAGTAAAAGAAGCAAGGTGGAGAAGGGTATGAGGTACCTAGTTAGTGAACATTATCAGTGTTTAAAATTCAGGCAGAGAAATATAAGTATTTGAGTTACTGTCAACAGTAACATAAGTATGTACAATTGGCCACACCCATCTTAGTTATGCCCTGTGGCAGCTAACAGATATTGTTTAAGAGAAGGATGGGATATAATGATCCAGCTCGGCTTAGAGTAACCCAAAATGGTGGATGGATTGTTAGCATTAGCTGACATTTCCAAAGGATATTGCAAACGTGGTAATAGTTCTTCGTGTGAGACACCCCGATGGTGCACTCTAGAATAGTACATTTATATATGAATACTAGAATGTCCAGTAAAATTTCAGAAGACAGGCAGTGGAATCCTAAAAGGGATGAATATTTACCTCTATATGGCTCCCGTCCCTAGTAAAGAGACAATGTTAGGCGACCCGAAGAGCTAGTGGATAGAGCTAGGGGAGCTAAAAGCGAAAGAATATTTTGTTAAAGTTTTTAGAATAACGTACTAGACGAAAATATTAGCAAGAGAATAAGAAGATAGTAAATAAAGTATAATGAGTAAGAAGTGATAAATGGGTGATAACGGTAAATCAAAATATGATATGATTACATGGTCTATAGTCAAGTGAAGGAAAAGACAAGAGGTGACATGCCTTCAGACAATAAAAGAGCATAGGCCAAATGTCATATCCTCATTTCGAGAAATGAGTTGGTGAGTCCAACGTGATTACCAGAACAAAAATTTAGACCCCCGGAGTAATAGAAATCAGCATGGGCTAGTGACCAAGATAGACTGAACATCAATTAGGGATCGAATGATGTGATAATAGTCGAATTTCAAAGATCGCATTCCAGCAATAATAAAATGGACAACAGAAGAATAACCTTTAAAGGTCATTCACGAAGACGTGCCACCAAAGAAAAAATATTGAGCAAAGTTAAGCTTAAGGGACTAAGGGTGACAGTTACACTAGGCGTCACCCTCGTGCATAAGGAATTCAGTTATCTCTGGTAGAGAAGGGTTACCGCAAGGCGAGTAAGAGTCAGTGAAGACGTGAAAGACGCCAAAGATGAAGAGGTAAACCATATACACATAAATCTTCATAGCATTAAATGCTAGTTACTCCCCTAAAGGGGGAAGTCGGTGTGATGTGGTAAGTCGGAGTTATGTAGTTCAAGTAACTATGGAATAGTAAAGAAAGAATGCGGTAAAAAGGCAAAAGGAATGAGATTGCATTTAGTCAGATCCTATAGATATGTTATGACTCCAGGATATTATTTAAGCATGATGTCGGGGAGGGGGGGGGAGGCAGTAAGAGTTCCCACACTAGATGTTATTGATAAATAAGTGCGAATGAACATTTGATACATTAGAAGCCAGTAAAAAAGGTAAGTTAAGATAAAAGACATAACCCAAGAGAGGTTACGTAGAATATAAATATGAGCATGGACTGAAGAGTAGTTAGTAGTTGATTCAGGAAGAGCTTGGTTATGGCTAGACAAGAGGTCTCAAATAAATTAGTAGATCATGCAAGATAAATGTAGTGAAACCCAACATAGGAAATTCAGTCTTGTAGATACGACATTGTAATCCTTGAGAAATATTTAGATAGGAGTTGGGGTACTAGAAGGTACGGTATAAGTGTTACCGAAATAAATGAGAGTGACACTAGGGAGACAAGCGAAATTTCAATTCAGAAGAGACCCTACGAGCACAAGGGCGTGGAGGTAAGTAACTAAGAATAGTGATAGGCGAGCAAGAACATCAGAAATTCTGTAGGGTATACAATGTAATAAACTCGCAGTTTTACAAGAGTCAGAGGGTCTTCCCTATGCACTGCAACAAAAGACTAGCTGAGAAAATAAGGAAGAAGGCTTCAAGCTAAGCACAGTGACCTAAAGAGGAAATGATCTTATAACAGCAGTCTCACTACAACATTGTATACACTCCATAAGAAAGTAATATTCAAGATCATATGAGTTGCACTAAATTCCAATAGGCGTGGGCACTAGGATAAGCCAAGTACTCATGCAACAAGTGGCAGAACGACCAGGAAAAGTAATTGCTTACTTTTTAAAGAAATCTGAGAAGGCGCGAAAGGAATAATTTGATTAATGACCAAGAGTTAGTTACATTATGAACGCACTTAATTTCGGAGTATTATCCATACAGCATATATGTTGACATTCCTACAGCTATAGGAGACTCCGGTATAAGTTTAAAGAAAGAATGGATTCCACCTCACAGACAAAGGCTTTAATTGTTAGAAGATTATATTATGGATGTTCCATAGCGTCCACCAACGGCAAAAGCAATAACTAATACCCTGAGCCGCACATCGGAAGATAGCGTAAGCCTACTAAAGGCTAAGAGAGAAGAGGAAACTAAAGAGTTACCTTTGCTAAGTGAATTAGGAGTCTTATTATTAGACCCAGCTAAATATAGAAATCGTGATTCAAAACACAACAAAATTACTGTTAATATCAGAGGTATAAGAGAGATAGTACTGTTTACCTTGAAAATGGTAATTACAATTAGATTTGTTTTTGTGATTCTAAAAATACGTGATTTATTTTTATGCTAGTTGTTAGGCAGTAGATGCTAAATGGGAGACTGGAAAATAGGATAAGAGCTTGAAGATTATGTATCAAGCAAACCGAGTGGCTGAGAATCGGGGCCTAGAGCTGGCTGATACAGGGCCTCAAGGTCGAGCTAGGCATTAGGCTCTGAACAGTCGATGGAGAACTAACAGTTCTAAGGGCCTTGATGAGGGCCATTTATGATCAATAATGAGTAATAAATGAAGAACAATCAATGAAATACAATAAATGCAAGTAAAATGTAAGTAATAAGATCAGAGGAGAATATGTTCTATTCCTTGTATTCAATGTTGTGTGTTGTATCCCCCCTTTTACAATATGGTAAGGGCCCCCTTTATATAGGAGGGGAAACCCCAACATAGTACATGAGTAATTATTACAAAGAAATATAGCTGGTACAGCTATGCGCTAGTCTGGTACAGACTAGTGCATCCCTTGCAGGTTTTGTCAGCTTTGATCATGCACCTTGGGAACTTCCCGCTTGTTCATGGTAAGCATCGATTTGCGCTGCCCCGAGGTCGGTGTCACACCTCCTTTTTCCTACACCTACGAGGGTGTAAAGGAGTTTTTCCAATTAAAGGGCAGTCGGATCGGGATCTATTATTAATATTCAGAGTCGCCACTTGGGAGATTAATGGTGTCCCAAGTCACCGGTTGAATCCCGATCCGAGGAAATTATGACTCTGTTAACAGTCCGCGAACCAGAACTCCGAGTAAGGAATTCTGTTAACCCAGGAGAAGGTATTAGGCACTCCCGGATTCCGTGGTTCTAGCACGGTCGCTCAACTATTGTATTTGCTTTTATCTGATTTTAAAACATATTCTAACCTATGTGCCTTTTATTTTAACCGCTTTTACTTTATGTCTTTTAATAAGAATTGCAACGTCGTGAAAATGTATCTCGAACCACGTTACACCAGTGCACCCGTGGCTTTTGACGCATTTCGACTCCGTTGAGATTTTGGGTCACATAAATGTGCACCCGCATTCAGGAAGGTAATATTATTAAAATACGCGCCTAAAGCAGCTACGCTTTTATTATCTTTGGGGAAAACCATGAAATTCGCTAAACGGTTCACCCGAATTCTAAGAATTAATAAAATATTTATTGAGGGCCTCGTAATTTGTGTATTTTGCTTGGCGAGGCTCATCTCATTTATTATTTAAAGGCAAACCTAAAAATAACTATGGTTCTTTATTTTACTTGTCTCTAGTAATGGAGGAAAAAGTCTTACTTAATTCATTATTAGACTAAATGGTAATTATGCATCACAGTCCAACCATTGGGCTCTAAGATAAGCCCAACGAGGGGAAAATACACTCAGGTCTGCACGATTTCAACTGGTCCATCAAACGCCTTGGTCCAGGCCCAAACGAGAATGGAGTCAAAACTGGGCCTGGGCCTATGCCAAACCAATCNGGTCACATAAATGTACACCCGTATTCAGGAAGGTAATATTAAAATAACGCGCCTAAAGCAACTACGCGCTTGCATTATCTTTGGGGAAAAACCATGAAATTCGCTAAATGGCACGTCCCGAAGTGTAAAATATTTTTAATATACTTAAGAGGGCCACACAATGTACTATTTTTGTTTGGCGCGGCGCACCTCATTTATTTTAAAGCCAACCTAAAGGACTACGATTTTTCTATTATGGTTTGTCTCTAAAAGGGGCCTAATTAATTAATGTTATAAGATTTGGGCCTCAAGCCTCTACCATTCAGGGCTTCGCAATTGGCCTCAAAGAAGTTAATGGTACACAATTCAACAAGTGATTTAATTCAAAGTTAGGCATTCTTTTGGGCTTTGTTGCATTTTGGCCCAGAGAAGAGAATATCTGTATCAGCTTTTTAAGGATAAAAGGACATGGGGCTGTCCAGCGCTGGGCCATAATAACAGCCCAATTGGATACTCGAATTTCTCCAGCCTGTTGCCAGTCTTGGGCCCAAAACTAGAGCCCAAATTGAGTGTTCATTTCAATGAGATCTCATACGTTGGACTCCAATTAAAAATTAATGCAGCAATTTGTAAACAAATAGACAATTCAAATTCGTCCAAGTTGAACACCTACTTTGTTTCAAAACAAAATCCGTATTAGTAGTCTGATTTTATTCGAACTACATCATTGTGAAATTCAGTGAATCAACATAGACCCAGCATTCTCACTGGTTTCAATTGAATCAAACAAAACAAGCTTAATCAATACCCTTTATTTAGATCTCAAGCTACTATAATACTATAACATGAAATAGGCTAAGCCACAGTTATTAACGAAATAGACAGTCCATAGAGTCCAAATACAAACTGATCTATAATCTCATTGCTACAAATAAAATAGTATTCAAATCAATCAATCATGCTGCACATCTAAATTAAAAGGAGAATAATAGAGAACTAAATGCAGTGATAATCCAGGGTTTGTTATTTATCTTCAAGCATGTTGTTCCAAGCATTACATACTACTGAGGCCAAGGATATACCTGAAGTATGAATCAAATAAGAAGAAGGAAAGAAGTTAGCAGCAGTAGCGAGCAGATGTTTAACAGCAGCTCAAAATCGGGTTCACAGCTCAGCAAACAGTATCAAAACCAGCCCAGAATTGAATTTAGGGATTGACAGCACCAACAATCAACCAAATAAACTTGAATAAACCCAAATAGACTATGAACTGATCCCAGGACGACTTCTGAAACCAACAGTCAACAAAACCAACCTAAAATTGCCTCAAATGGACCCAAACCCACTCGAGATACACCCAGGCACTACCAGAATGTATCAGCCAACAGACTATAGGCTAAATGATGCAATTCAGAAGTTAAAATTCAAAGTTAACTGGAAATTTTCAATGGAACAGTATTTCTGAATTTTTTGGTTTTTCTAGAAGTTTTCTATTGTTTTTGGGTTTTGAATGTTGAATTTCAAAAATCAGATCTGAGACTTAGAGAGCACTTTTTTTTTTGGGGGGAGGGGATTTTAGAGCTGAAAAACTTGTTATTCAAGGCACTAGAGGCTGCCTTTTATAGGCAAAGATGAGGGCAGCCCCCAATTTTCTATTTCCTCTTAGTCCCTATTTTATTTTCAGATTAGTCCTCTCTTTACTGACTTGTTTCTCAAGTTAACACACTAAAATTACTGAAGTTACACTAAAGTCCTGCTTTGGAAGGTCCTAGGAGATTCTAGTTTCAACTACCATGTGCTATCCAATCTTAAATGTCTAAGCTACCCTTGATATCAACCTAAAATTACTAAAACTAGTTGAACTATCAGCTATAATCAATCAAAGCTAAACTCAATTATCAAAAAAGATTCGAAATAAAATTAAACTAACATCACAAAACAAGATTAACCAAGAATCAGAACCAAAGTCAGAAACACAACTCATGGAATCAAGAATAATCAAAGGCATAATCCAACTTATTGTATCATGAATTAAAGCTAACCTAATATGAACTAAAACGAACACTAAGAACAGGATCGACTAAAATCAGCATAAACCCTAAGCAAATTAATCATGAACAAAATAGCAAAAATCTTATTGAACGTAACAGTCACTCAAAAGAAAACAGAGAAGGAAAAATTAAGGAAATACCTAGATTTGAAAGAAAAACTGGCCATCCTAAAAGCTCGAATCCAAACTCGGCTTTCTGATTCCGTCCTCAAATAACATTAATCCTTTTGTTCCTAGCAAGAACAAACGAATAACGTTATTAGGAGACGGAACCATACCAAAAGCTCCAAGGAAAAGCAGAACAGAAACCTTGCACGCTCGAGTCTCGAATTAGACTTTTTCAGATTCAAAATTCGAGGGATTTGAATGGCATTCAAGGGATAAGGACGACGGAATCGAGATGAGGGAGGGGAGGTGACCCTAGGGTGTTAATTTGGGCGGGATTGGGTCACCTAGGGTTTTGGCCGGAGAATTTCGATTCAAGATTCGAACCGTTCGGCTGGGATTTGAGTGAAATTATGGCAAGATATGGAAAGAGGATATGGAGAGGCATCTGTGGTGTAATTTTGGGCTTCATTGGAGAATCGCCGCCGGCGGAGGCGATTTCCGGCCGGCGGCGGACGGTGGCGGAACAGGAGTACGAGGAAGATGAAATTTGTCTAGGGTTAATGAATATTTTTTCGGACATTTTTTTGTTTAATCAACGAGATGGAATCACGGCCGTTAGATTAAAGGGAATGAAGGGCCAGGATTGATCAACGCCAAAACGGCGTCGTTTCGGGGAGTCGTTGAACCGGACTGGGTCAGGGAAATGGGTTGGGCTGGGTCCGTTTGATTTTTACTTGGGCTGAGGTTTGGTTACATTGAAATGAGCCCAATTGTCTCTTATTAAGACCACCCTTTTGTAATTTTTCTTTTGCATCCTCTTTTTACTTCTTTTAATTAATTCTTTGTATTTCAATTTGTATTTTTATATTTTCTGATTTTGTTAAAATGCTAAACTAAAGCTTAAACCCAAATTAAAATTAGATTTCCTAGTTTCCATACACTAATTCCTAATTTAAATGCCAACTAAGATACTAAACTGCAAAAAGGACCACTTTTGTTATTTTCTTTGTATTTTATTCTAAAACAACTTAATTACTAATCCAAAAATGTGAAATTAAATCCTAAATGCAAAAATGCATATTTTTGTATTTTCATATGAATTAAAGTGCACAAATAAAAATGCAACAATTACCAAAAATGCCACAAAATTCACAAAAAATTATAAAATACTAAAGAAATTGTTTTTTTTTGTTTGAAATTTGGGAATTTATTGCTTAGGGCAAAAATCACGTGCTCACAGTTGCCCCTCTTTGCCCGGAAACACGAAGAGTTTTCGTGCAAAGATAAGTGAGCGGAAACGAGCGATTTTTGCCCGTTCGCATATTCCGTGTGAAGCATTTTTTAAAAGAGTTGACCGCGCCCTGCTTCAAAGGTTGCCTACATATCCTGGGCTAAACAGGAATCAGGTCAGTGTGGTTCGGGAATGTCTGGTAGCTGGGACTACCAAGAGCTGTGACTTTCTGCTGTTGCTGTTGCTATTGCTACTGCTCGCTGACCTCCTTATTACACCGTGTTAAAATAAAAAGAAGCTAGCCTAAGCTATGATCTACGAATTATAAAAGGGTCCTATCTATGTCCTCTAACTTGTTCTTGTGTTGCCTTGAACTTGCATCTTGTAATCTTCCGATGGTATTCCTGTTGTTGTTTTGCATTGTGATTGGCGATATTGCTGCCATTCCTCCGAATGATGCTTGATTGTTACCACTTGAAACATGTGTCCGTTTTGCAGGTGGGCTCCTGACTGCAGACGCTTAAAAAGTATTCCCTTGTTCTCCAGGCGGGCTCCTGACTGCTGAAATTTGAAAATAAATGCCTCTGTTCTCCAGGCGGGCTCCTCATTGCTAAAAACTTGAAAGTAAATGCCTCTGTTGTCCAGGCGGGCTCCTGATTACTAATAACTTGAAAATAAATGCCTCTGTTCTCCAGGCGGGCTCCTGATTTCAAAAATAGACAAACAAAAAAAAAATTCTGTCCCGGTTTGGTGGCTGGGCGCATCATGTTACCAAACACTACTAAAACTTTGAAAGCTAAAATTTGAAATGTATTCCCTTGTTCTCCAGGTGGGCGCCTGATTGCTGAAACTTGAAATGTATTCCCTTGTTCTCCAGGTGGGCGCCTGATTGCNNGAATCAAGAATAATCAAAGGCATAATCCAACTATTTGATCATGAATTAAAGCTAACCTAATATGAACTAAAACGAACACTAAGAACAGGATCTACTAAAATCAGCATAAACCCTAAGCAAATTAATCATGAACAAAATAGCAAACATCTTATTGAACATAACAGTCACTCAAAAGAAAACAGAAAAGGAAAAATTAAGGAAATACCTAGATTTGAAAGAAAACCTGGCCATCCTAAAAGCTCGAATCCAAACTCGGCTTTCTGATTCCGTCCTCAAATAACATTAATCCTTTTGTTCCTAGCAAGAACAAACGAATAACGTTATTAGGAGATGGAACCATACCAAAAGCTCCAAGGAAAAGCAGAACAGAAACCTTGCACGCTCGAGTCTCGAATTAGACTTTTTCAGATTCAAAATTCGAGTGATTTGAATGGCATTCGAGGGATAAGGACGACGGAATCGAGATGAGGGAGGGGAGGTGACCCTAGGGTGTTAATTTGGGCGGGATTGGGTCACCTAGGGTTTTGGCCGGAGAATTTCGATTCAAGATGCGAACCGTTCGGCTGGGATTTGAGTGAAATTATGGCAAGATATGGAAAGAGGATATGGAGAGGCATCTGTGGTGTAATTTTGGGCTTCATTGGGGAATCGCCGCCGGCGGAGGCGATTTCCGCCCGGCGGCGGACGGTGGCGGAACAGGAGTACGAGGAAGATGAAATTTGTCTAGGGTTAATGAATATTTTTCGGACATTTTTATTTAATCAGCGAGATGGAATCACGGCCGTTAGATTAAAGGGGATGAAGGGCCAGGATTGATCAACGCCAAAACGGCGTCGTTTCGGGGAGTCGTTGAACCGGACTGGGTCAGGGAGATGGGTTGGGCTGGGTCCGTTTGATTTTTATTTGGACTGAGGTTTGGTTAAATTGAAATGAGCCCAATTTTGGTCTCTTATTAAGACCTACCCTTTTGTAATTTTTCTTTTGCTTCCTCTTTTTATTTCTTTTAATTAATTCTTTGTATTTCAATTTGTATTTTTATATTTTCTGATTTTGTTAAAATGCTAAACTAAAGCTTAAAACCAAATTAAAATTAGATTTCTTAATTTCCATACACTAATTCCTAATTTAAATGCCAACTAAGATACTAAACTGCAAAAAGGACCACTTTTGTTATTTTCTTTGTATTTTATTCTAATACAACTTAATTACTAATCTAAAAATGTGAAATTAAATCCTAAATGCAAAAATGCATATTTTTGTATTTTCATATGAATTAAAGTGCACAAATAAAAATGCAACAATTACCAAAAATGCCACAAAATTAACAAAAAATTATAAAATACTAAAGAAATTGTTTTTCTTTTTGTTTCAAATTTGGGAATTTATTGCTTAGGGCAAAAATCACGTGCTCACAGTCGGTCATAAAGAATCCTCGAGGACGAACCTCGAGCTGTGCCCCGGGCCTTCAAGGTGAAACTTCGGCAAGGTAAAATGGTCATAAAATCGGGCTATCCAATTTTAGCCGCGTACAGATAGTCCCCGCATTTCTTAGAGTAAATGTTATAAGAAACGATCTCGAATCCTTGCCCCTTCGATACTTCCATTACGAGGGTAGTCATACCCTACCGAGCGGTTGACGTGACAAAATAAGGTGTCTAAAGGACGTGTCCACATAGCCCCATTTTTTTTAAAGTCTCTGAACTAATTACAGCGGTTGGCTGTCCTTTGGTCTGCTCCAACGTACACGTTGGAGCTCTATAAATACTTTTTCTTTCAACCCTTATTTTCCATTGCATCATGAAGCCCTTAAAAGAGTTCTTTTTACTTCTCTCTTGCATTCTCTTCCGAAATGCAATTTTCATTTCTTATCCGAAATCTTTTAACAAGAATGGCAAAAACTTACACCTTTGTCTCTCAGGAAGATGCGCCTTCCTCTTCCTTGTGCTCGTCTAAGGGCAAAGCAACAAAGCCCCCTCTCGTTGGGGAATACATTCCATGAGCCTTTGAAATGACCTCCAATTTTAAGACCGAAAAACCCTCCTAGAAGTCAGGACGATGCGAACCTGCATCCCGATATATCAGTTTAATAGCAGACGTCGAAAGGATGAAGACCGACTGCTGCTGGGGGGACACGGTGTTAGTGGAGATTCCTTCTCGAGGGGAGGACACAACGACACACAAGGCAGGTTTTCTTAGTGTGTATACTTACCCATTCACCCTTGGCCTGGTGGAGCCATCCTCGCCTTCAATAGACCCCATGATCCTCTGTGAACGATATCGAGTGACTCTTAGCCAAATTCATCCTTCGTTCAGGCGCTTTGTTTATATGACTAAATGCTATGTGAACATGATTAAGGGGATGCCCTTCACCCTCGACCATCTGATCAGAATGTACAGTCCCCGACTCTTCCGTGGGGGCCTGATTAAGCTCCACTGTCGGGCGTCGAGAGCCCTTTTTTCTTGTACCGACAAGGTTAGGAATGGAGGGTGGATGAGCCGTTTCATCCTAGTTAGGACTTCAGACCTGATCCCAGCGTGGAGGATGCCGTTCCCCGAAAGGTGGAACATGATTCTAAGTAGATATGCTAACTAAATGTTCTCTTGTTTCTTTTCAGGTACATCTCCCTACCAAGTGACTCCCTCCGCTGATGCAGCCGCGGCAGTGTATCCTAATACGGTTAAGGATATCTCGGGCTCCTGCTGGATTCAATTTGCCTATTTGTTGAGCGCGTGTGGCGCGTTATGTCCCAAGCTTGATGGGAAGCCAAGGACCACGGTGAGCCTTTACTTATCCTGTAATTGTATTTCACAGAAGAACTATCACTGACAACGTCCTCATTCCCTGTGTTTATATTTGCGCAGGTCTAGGGGAGGTTTTCTTGATGTGGGAAGCACCACTTGGTGAAGCGGATACCCCGAAACCTGATGAAGAGAAGAAAAGACGAAGGAGGTTGTCGACTCATCCCCCGAAATCCAAGAAAGAAAAAAGTGGAAGGACCTAAGGTTGATTCGGCGACCTTAACTCCAGAAGTGCCGGGGAGTCCCCGAGCTAAGCGCAAAGGAAAAGATGATTCCTCAGCAACTCCCGCGGGGGAGAAAACCTGATTGTCCCATATACTGCAGAGTTGATGGCTTCTAAATCGTATCTTGATTCCGCTATTGTCCTACCTCGGACTGAAGAGACCTTTGAGGGTGCTTTGAGTGATATCCCCGAGTTAATTGACGGCCAACAATTTCCACGAGCGGAGGTGTGTTCATTAGGCGGTCTGGGGGATCCTAGATCTAAAGCTCCCCACAAACAGGAGACGGCCCCAAATGATCCAGTCGGGGTTATTGAAGTGAGCGATTCCCCTTTGGGATCAACCTTATCTCCGAGGGAGATGTAGGATACCAAAAATAAAGAGTCTTTCGGCGTGGGGACGTCCGCCAGAGATAAATATGTGTTTGAAATGTTTTTTGTTGCGCCTGAGGAAAAGCCTGAGCTTGACGCCTCGCTTATTTTCAGTGAGATTGACAGGCTCCGTGAGCAGATAATTTTTCAGTAAATTCTGCTTGGTGCTCTGATTTTTTGACTTGCTAACCTTGTTTCCTTCATGGTCTCAGGCCAATGTGCTTTACAATCAGAACTTTGCCAGGTTTCAAAGCGAGCTGGCTCGTTACGAGGGTGAGTACAAGAAGCTTACCTTGGAAGCCGATGAGCTCAGAGCTCTTTCTACAAAGAGGGAGGAGGAACTCCTTGACCTTCGGGATTGTTTGGAGTCGGCGTCCCCAGAAAGGGTTCATCTCGCTCAGCAGGTTATACGGCTTTTGTTTGTTTTTTGTCTGCATGTTTATCTGACTTTAGTGCTTTAACACCTTTGGGGTCTATTTTTGCAGCTTGAGAAGAAAGATGTCCTAATGCAGGAGGAACTCCGAGCCAAGGACTCTGAAATTCTCGAACTCAGACGGCATGTGAGTGAGGTAGTCTCTGAGAGAGATACCCTCCAGGGGGAGGTGGTCTCGGTCGGGCATCAACTTGATGACGCGACGGTGGAGAGAAATAAGTACAAGGGTCTACATACTGAGTTGGTTGCTGTGCTATCCGAGGTTAGGGCCGAAGCCGAGGCATTCGTGTCTTCACATAAAGAGGATGCCGCTACTACAAATGCTCAAGCTAGGAAGGTATCCGAATTGGATGAGCTGCGACTGAGCCGAGCTGTGGAGCATGCCCGGTTAGAATCTCGGAGACAGGCTCTCGAGGATGTATATGCGGGGGGCATCGATTTGTCCGCCGAGATCGAGAGGGTGAAGACCCTAGAGGAAGAGGCCGCGACCCTACTTTCTTGTGAAGGCGAGTCAAGTAGTGGCTGGGGAGATGATGATGATGGAGGCGAGATCCCCGAAGTGGAAAAGCCCGTTGAAAACTTGGGGGTCATAGCTAGTGCTGTCGACATCGCAATTTCTAGGGGAGCCACCGACGACACAGCCTCGATGGTAGATTAGGGTTTTATTTGCTTTTTGCTCTTGTAGGGGCTTCAGACATAGGCCTTGTAAATGCACCCTTGTGAACCTCTTAACATATATGTGAAGGCTTTCTGTGACGCTTGTTTGATAATTGATCCGAAATTTTGGACCTCAAATTTAAACCCTTAAGCTCCTACTGGAACTGAGCTGTTTGTAATGGCCGAGAATTGATCGTTTTGGGGCTTAGTCCTCGAGTCATATTTTGACTTGAGCTTATTGACCTTTAGGTCTACCGTAGTGGTCCTGAGGCTGTTTTTAGGCCGGCTCTTAAGCTTTTACGCTTTGGGTCGGTACGACCATTAAATTAAGCTGGCGACAGTGGCTCCTACGCGTAGGGTCGGTACGACCTTTTGTTTAAGCTGGCGATAGTAGCTCTTACGCGTAGGGTCGGTACAACCACTTGTTTAAGCTGACGATAGTGGCTCCTATGCGTAGGGTCGGTACACCTCTAGTATAGGCTTATTTTTCCATCGCTAAAGACTTCTTTGAAGTTTTTGATTTCGCCCGACTCGTCGATAGTTCGATAAGAACCTCGATTGTGAGACATTATGCAGCGATAAATGAGCACCTCGGAGGGTGTCGCTCGATGGCTGGATGTTTCGAAGCCTGTTGTTCGGAGCTGACATGGTCGAAGATCTTTTGCCTATGTCGAGGGTAGCCTAGTTAACTGGTTATTTTTGAAGTATTTTCGAAGTAGTTTGAAGGCTTGTGAGTTTATTGGCGACGGTCGAGCGTCCCCGAGTTGCGTTAGGTTTGCTGGTACAGCCTTGTGACCATAGTCATTGTATTTGGCCGTAGCCTTTTAGTCCCCGAGTGAAGTAGCTTCGGCATCTATATTGAGGGTATGCCTTTTTAGGGGTATATAAGTCTGAATATATAGCCTCAACTTTAAGATCGGGATTATGCCTTTTGTAAGGTCTTATAAATTTTAACATGCCTTACTTGAGGTCTTACAGATTTGGTTACTTGGTACAAGTATAACTCATGCCTTGCTTGAGGTCTTATAGACTTGGTTACTTGGTACAAGTACAACTCATGCCTTGCTTGAGGTCTTGCAGGTTCGGTATTGCCTTGTAAAGGTCTTATGAGCTTGAGGCTGCCCGCATGGGGTCTAATAGCCTCGAGTTAGACAAATCGATGGGGTGACCATTGGTGACAGTCCCCGAGACGTTGAGAGTCTTTTGGCTCTGGAGCCGTTTTGTGTAAACTTGGAGTTGCCTCATTGAGGGCTTATGAGTTCGAAGTTTCCGACCCGGAGGTCATATGACTTCGAGTTTCTGATGTCAGTCTCTGAGTGTTCGGGAAATTTTTGGCTCTGGAGCCATTTCTTGAAAAAATAGCAGATTTTTTCGAAGCTCAAAGTGTCTTGATGGAAAAATATTCCTTGATTACTTGGCATAAGTACACATGTTTTTGTCTTCAAGGGTTTAATTATTCTATGCGGACACGGTTCATTTGACCGTTTGGCCCGATACATCATTTTCCTATTGAGACCCTTTTTGGCTCATCTTGACTTCTTCGAGGGGGTGATCTCCCGGGGGCTGCCCCCCAGTCTTCAAGGTTGATTGAAGAGAAGCCTTGAATACTTGTTAAGTTCTCCTTAGGTAGCATATAGGTGTTGCCTCTTTAAAAACCTTGCCGGTAAAACCCTTCTTGGGATAAAATCTGGTCAAAGGAAAAGAGTGCAACGCATGCCTTAAAACTTAAGGTCTTCAAGCTGGGAGATGCTTCGGCGTCTTCCACCGAACTCCTTAGCAGTAGTAGCATTTGAGCATTGTTATGTTCCAATTGCTTGGAAGCTGTTCGCCTTCCATGGTACCGAGCTTGTAGGACCCTTTGCCGATTACTCAGAGGATGTGGTACGGTCCTTCCCAGTTCTGACCTATCTTTCCTTCATTAGGGTTTCGAGTGTTCAGGGTGACTTTCCTCAGGACCAAGTCCCGACTCCGAAATGTCAGAGATTTGTTCTCCTGTTATAGTACCTTTTGATCCTTTGTTTTTGGGCGGCCATCTGGACCAGCAAAGATTCTCACTTTTCATCCAATAGCTCGAGAGCCGCAGTTATGGCTTCGTTCTTTGAGCTTTCAGTGGCGTGTCGGACCCTGGCGCTTGGTTCTCTGACCTCGACAGGTATCAAAGCCTCAGCGCCATATACCAGAGAGAAAGGTGTTTCTATCCATTTTCCCTTTGCACTTTCTAACTTCTTTTTCAAGTTTTGAATGATGGTCTTATTTGTGGACTCGGCCTGACCATTTGTGCATGGGTGGTAGGATGTTGACAGGATTCTTTTGATTTTGTGGTCCTCGAGGAACTGTGTTACTTTGTTTCCGATGAACTGTTTTCCGTTATCACACGTTATCTCGGAAGAAATTCTGAACCGGCACATGATATGGTCCCAGATGAAGTTAATGACTTCTTTTTCTCTTATCTTCTCGAAGGCCTATGCTTCTACCCATTTTGAGAAATAGTCAGTCATAAATAAAATAAATCTAGCTTTTCTTGGCGCCGTCGGTAGGGGTACGATGATGTCCATTCCCCACTTCATGAACGGCCATGGTGACAAGACCGAATGTAGTTGTTCACCGGGTTGGTGAATTATCGGTGCAAATCTCTGGCATTCGTTGCATTTTCGGACGAATTCCTTGCTGTCTTTCTCCATGCTGTCCCAATAGTAACCTTCTCTGATCACTTTTCAGACTAAAGACTCGGCACCGGAGTGATTTCCACAGGTGCCCTCATGGATTTCTCGTAGCACGTAATCTGTGTCCCTCGGCCCCAGACATATTGCTAGGGGCCCAGTAAAGGTTCTCCTGTATAGAGTTCCATTTTCGTCGAGCGAGAATCGGGCTGCTTTGGTTCGCAGAGCCATCGACTCTTTTGGGTCCGCGAGTAGCTTCCCACCTTTCAAATAATCAATATATTTGTTTCTCAAATCCCATGTCAGGCTAGTGGAGTTGATCTCAGTGTGGCCTTCCTCGATCACTGATTTGGATAGCTGAACAACAACCCTGGGAAGTAAGTCATCTTCCTCGACATATGACCCGAGGTTTGTGAGGGCATCGGCCTCGCTATTCTGCTCTTGAGGTATGTGGTCCAGGTTCCATTCTTTGAACGGTGCAATGTCACTCTAATTTTGTCTAGGTATCTTTGCATCCTGTCTTCTCGAACCTCGAAGCTCCCATTTACCTGAATACTAGAAGAGAATCACATTTTGCTTCGATAACTTCTGCTCCTAGGCTTTTGGCCAATTCATACCTGCATTCATAGTCTCATACTCGGCTTCCTTGTTAGTCAATTTTGTAATTTTTATAGATTGCCTGATTACGCCGCCTGTAGGCAGCTTCAGGATTATACCGAGTCTAGACCCTCTCACGTTCGAGGCGTCGTCGGTGAACAGGGTCCATACCCCGAAAGATATGCCCGTTTTTAATAGAAGTTCTTTCTCTACCTCGGGCATGAGGGCAGGTGTAAAGTCGGCCACAAAATCCGCCAGAATCTGGGACTTGATAGCCGTTTGGGGTTGGTATTCGATATCGTACCCCCCGAGTTCGATCGCCCATTTGGCCAGACGGCCTGACAATTCGGGCTTATGCAATATGCTTCGGAGACGATATGTTGTTAAAACACAAATACGATGGCATTGGAAATAAGGCTTTAATTTTCGAGATGCGCTTATTAATGCAAGAGCTAACTTTTCTAGGTGCGGATACCTGGTCTCGGCATCTCCCAGGGTCTGACTTACATAATAAACAGGGAATTGCGTACCTTGCTCTTCTCGAACCAGCACACCATTTACCGCTACCTCGAACACAGCCAGGTACAAATACAGCGTTTCATCCTCCTTTGGAGTGTGGAGTAAAGGTGGGTTCGTCAGATATTGCTTCAACTCCTCTAAAGAACGTTGGCATTCCGGAGTCCATTCAAAGCTGTTTTTCTTTTTAAGTAGGGAGAAGAAATGATGACTCCTATCTGATGACCTTGATATGAACCGACCCAATGCTGTTATTCGCCCAGTCAGCCGTTGCACGGCCTTTACATTGTTTACCATGTGATCTCTTCGATGGCTTTGATTTTATCGGGGTTGACCTCAATCCCCCTGTTTGACACCATGAAGCCTAAGAATTTGCTTGAACCCACTCCGAAGGCACATTTCTCGGGGTTGAGTTTCATGTTGTAGCTTTTGAGGATGTCGAATGTCTCCTGCAAATGAGTTAAATGGTCCGCTGCGTGCAGGGACTTAACTAGCATATCATCAATGTAAACTTCCATGGAATTGCCTATTTGGTTTTCGAACATCTTATTAACTAGGCGTTGGTACGTGGCTCCCGCATTGTTTATCCCGAAGGGCATCACGTTATAGCAGTACGTACCGTACTTCATGATGAACGAAGTTTTTTTCCTATCCTCGAGGTTCATCTGAATTTGATTATACCCCGAGTAGGCGTCGAGAAAGGTAAGGATCTCGTGGCCGGCCATAGCATCGATCAAGCTGTCGATTTTGGGCAACGGGAATGAATCTTAGGGGCATGCTCTATTCAAGTCTTTATAATCTATGCACATTCTTAACTTATTCCCTTTTTTGGGAACTACCACCACATTGGCCAACCATTCGGGATATTTTACATCCCTAGTAGATCGTATTTTGAGGAGTTATGTTACCTCATCCTTGATGAACGCGTGTTTTACCTCGGACTGAGGTCTTCTATTTTGCTTCATCGGTTTGAACCTGGGGTCGACACTTAGTCGAGGGGTGGTTATTTTCGGCGGGTTCCCTGTCATATCTAAATGGGACCACGCAAAGAAATCGATGTTATTAATAAGGAATTGAATGAATTTTCTCCTGAGTTTGGGGGTTAATCCCGTACCCAGGTATACCTTCCGATCCGGGAGATGCTCGGTCAAAACGGCTTGTTCCAACTCTTCAACTGTTGATTTTGTTCCGTCCGATTCTTTGGGGGAAATGAAGGTTCGCGGGGTGAGGAAGTCTTCTTCATTGTTCTCAGTGGTCTGTTTGTCCTCCGGCTCCTCCGAGGTGGTGGGCATTGAGGTTGGTGGCTCCTCAAGAACCACAAACATTTCCTTTGCCGCATGTTGGTCTCCATATACTGTTTTTATACCGTCTTATGTCGAAAACATTATCCTCTGGTGAAGAGTTGGCGGTATTGCCCTCAAGATGTGCATCCATAGCCTTCCAAGTAATGCGTTTTATCTCATGTCGCCTTCGATGACATGGAATTTTGTGTTTCGAACTGTATCGGACACGTCGGCCGGGAGGGTGATCTCCCCCTTCGTTCTTTCGCCGGCCATGTTGAAACCGTTGAGGACTCGGGAGGTAGGTATGATTTCATCGAGAAATTTGAGTTGCTCCACCACCTTCAACCTGATTATGTTGGCCGAGCTACCTGGATCCACGAGTACACATTTAATATGAACGTTGTTCAAGAGAAATGAAACTACTAGCGCGTTGTTATGGCGTGAGACGAGGTCTCGAAGTCCTCTTCACTGAAGGCAAGGACGTCCTCGAGCATGCGGCCCTGGATTTGCCCTTCCATTGCGGTGAAAACCTTTGCTCGCTTGAACACGGGTCATTGGGGAACGTCGGTCCCTCCGATGATCATATGAACAATGTTCTGGGGTTTTTCCGTTCCGTTTCTCCCGTCTGCCTCTCTTTCATCCCGGGTTGGATTCTTCCGAGCTTCCTGTTGGTTCTCTTGGCGTATACTCCTGTTGGTGTGGGAGCTTATGTCGACATGTTGGGCTTTGCGCAAGACCACGTCCACGGGAGCTGGTTCTAGTGCGTCCTCAGGGTTTCGCGGTGGTATACCGACACCTGAAACAACTACACCATTCTCTCCATGGTCCTCAGGACCGTTGTTCTCATATGCATTCACTGAGTTTGACATTTTGGCCTGAAATCGAAGATTCTTTGGACAAGAAAAAGCATGAAAGATAACTTGCATTATGTAGTAAACCATCAAGAAAACAATCACTATTATTTTTAGCCCCACGGTGGACGCCAAACTGTTTACCTTGAAAATGGTAATTACAATTAGATTTGATTTTGTAGTTCTAAAAATACGCGATTTATTTTTATGCTAGTTGTTAGGCAGTAGACGCTAAATGGGAGATTGGAAATAGGATAAGAGCTTGAAGATAATGTATCAAGCAAACCGAGTGGCTGAGAATGGGGGCCTCGAGCTGGCTTATACGGGGCCTCGAGGTCAAGCTAGGCATTAGGCCCTGAACAGTCGATGGAGGACTAATAGTTCTAAGGGCCTTGGTGAGGGCCCTTTATGATCAATGATGAGTAATAAATGAAGAACAATTAATGAAATACAATAAATATAAGCAAAATGTAAGTAATAAGATCAGAGGAAAATATGTTTAAGTTAGAGAGCAGAGAATGTTCTATTTCTTGTATTCAATATTGCGTGTTGTATACCCCCTTTTAGAAAACGGTAAGGGTCCCCTTTATATAGGAGGGGAAACCCCAACATATTACATGAGTAATTATTACAAAGAAATATAGCTGGTACAGCTATGCGGTAGTCTGGTACAGACTAGTGCCTCCCTTGCAGGTTTTGTCAGCTTTGATCATGCGCCTTGGGAACTTCCTGCTTGTTTATGGTAACCATCGATTTGCGCTTCCCCGAGGTCGGTCATTAAGAATCCTCGAGGACGAACCTCGAGTTGTGCCCCAGGCCTTCAAGGTTAAACTTCGGCAAGGTGCACGGCATAAAATTGCGCTATCCGATTTTAGCCGCGTACAAGTAAAACAGTCATATTCTATAACGGCTCTATGATAAGCCAGTTAGAAAAGTACCAACCTCATAAGGAGTAAGTATGAAGCTGCCGTTGGATTGTATATGCACTAGAGGTGCAAGTATCATAGTAGAGCTATAAGTTGTGGATGTGAATTCAACCTATGTTGAAGTGTAGTTTTGAAAGAGACTGAAAATACGATGCTAGTTTTAGAGGTAAGTAAGGTAAAGGTGAAGAAGATACGAGATGCTCAAGTACACAAAGTGGTGAATAGTCAGGACTTCAATAGAGGGTTAGAAGCACTATGATTTAGTATCCACAGATGATAGCTTTGTCGTCAGTGGCATATCTTCTAGCCTGTTGTTTCTAGGTACCGAGAGGTCTAGTTAAGAGAGTAAAGAAGAGTTAGAGACGATGTGATGTCTCGCTTGAGGTTCCAGAATAACATAAGGAAATATGTGGTTCTATCACGTTTAAGGAAGGTTGTGAGTAGTATTAATAGATATGTGTAGGTCGCAAGCTAAAGTATGGTAGAGCAACAAGGTTTTAGGTAGATGGGAGTAAGGATAAGAAAATGTAAGTGAGAAGTTGACGTGAATAGGTAAGCACTTGGGATTAAACACATCAAAACAACAGAGCTAATGGTTTTCGTAAGTTAAAAAAAAAACTCAGTACACCTTGAATGAACTCGGAGGGGAGTAAGACTAGGAGCATTTGGAATAGAGGGAATGCTGCCCTGGTAGTAGAATAAGGGTGTAATTGTGATAAATGTTAAGAAGATGACATTTAGCCTTTCGATTGAATAATTATTCATAGAGAAGGGATTTTATGAATTGCATGAGATTAGAATACCCCCATAAGGTGAATCACGTTAGGATGCGATGAAATATGGTTATTGAAGTATAGTATTGTCCCTGGGTGGATCAGGCAAATAACTTCATATGTTCCCCTATGAGACGTGAGCCCTAGTGATAATGTATTACGTAAGATGTTTCAATTTATCAGTGGTAGATTATAGATCAACATTATGGTGAATCAACAATTGGCGAAAAATAGTTCCAAAGTATGAGATGAGATTGGCCGTCATCCTTAAGATGAACAGTAATGAGGAAGAACTAAAGGACTTAGATTTATACATATAGGATAAGCAGCGAAAGAGTAACCTGGAGTTGGGTAGCAAACATTGGTAATAATAAACTGAATTAAGTGCTATGGTATAGTATAACCTACCTAGATGTAGTATAGCCATAAGGATATATATACAAGGCTACGAAACAAGATATAGCAACAACCGTAAGTTCAACAAAGTACCGAGCGAAGAACTTCAGTACACCTATATATACCGGGAGGAATAACTTGTTATAATTCTATATATGTTCCCAAAAAAGGCCTAGAGATTGGCTAAAAGATGAAGGAAAAAGGACAGAAGAGTCGCATAGGCGCAAATACAAGGACAAAGTCGTACAGGCTGCATGATGGAAGGTCGCAACAGTTACGAGATTGGATGAATTCCGACAACAAGTAGTGGTGTGAGATAGAGGCCTAAAAGGGGGAATGCCCTAGCCTTCGAATTTATTACCAAAACAGTTTCCTAGATTGACAACACTAATATATTCACAACAGCTATGGGTTATGAAACTGATAAGCGCATCAGCCAACATTCGAGGAAAAATATTCCAAAGGGGGGGATGATGTTACACCCCATGTTTTTGTACGTAAGAGTACGTCTTAAGTCAATTGATGTAACATCAGAAATGAGATCATCTTTGAGAGTACATAAAGTAAGTTAATCATGTTACCATGGAGTTTACAAATATTTAAGATCATGAATACCTTGTACCAAGTGGGTTGGAAGGCTTAGAAGCTAAACGGATTGAAGAAAATAAGTTTTGTCGAAGTCGACAAAATGGGAATGTTATAACATGTACTTTTGGGGTGAGAATAGGGTGCTTAAAGTCATAAGGAGATTATGTTATGAGTTATTTTATTCGTATGATATACGTGTGTTATTTTTTGAAGTCAAGCGAGTTGTGGAACTAAAGCTGGAAAAGATCATCACAAGTTACGTTCATAAATGTATTGAAACTTAGGTCAAATGTCGCTGAGATTTTCTCCTAATATACATGGAATTAGGGGATTGTCTACCTACCATATTATATATCTACGATTCTAGGTTTTAACGCATCAAATCGTTCGTCAATGCAACCTAGGAGTAGAGAGATATTTGCAGTTTCGCGAGACTACGCAGATTGTATAGGTGACAAGTAGGTGCGTCACTAAAGATTTTTGAGCAATACATTTAGCGTGTTATATGAGGTCTTTTTGGGACATATTATATACCAAATTGAAGGTCATGGAATGTGGTTTCTAATACTATTAACCACTCGTTCATACGACATCCGGATAAAAAGATATAAGCGTCGGAAGAAGGGCCAATGCCAGGGTGCCAAGTTAGCACCTCTTTGACTTTTCAAAAGTTAATATATATATAGGGTTTTAAATCGTGTTTCTCCTCATTTTTCCTAGAAAACGACCAGATAACCCCCAAAAACTTACCCTTAAGCTCTCTACAAGGGTTCCAAAGAAGTTTAACATCCTGGGTGCGAAATCAAGAAGTGATAACATTAGAACGATCTCTACCACATAAGTATGGCTATATTGCCTCTATTTTTCCTTATAATTTGAGTTTTGGAAGGTAATTCATTGTTAAGAAAATGCTTACTTTCTCTATTTAAGCTTTTAAATGTCAAGGAAAGTTGACAAATTCGTTTCCTAATAGTTAGAACTCACGGGACGGTGATCAGAAGCCATGAGTTCAATTTATTTCACTCTTAGTGGACTCTTTTGTTGTCCACTCGTGAGTTTTTGGTTGTTTGGCACTACTTTGGTTGTCGTTTTAGGTATTGAAGTGATTAGGGTGTGTGAGCTATTTTGTGGTATATTGTGATGGAGATAAGGCAGGAAAATGATCCATACATGTTGTTATTGGTGTGTTCTTGTTGTTGTTGTTGTTGGTATATCATATTAGAGGAGGACCTTGTTACGGGGGAGATGCTGCCAAAATTTACGTAAACGAACTACTAGTTTAAGTTGCGGACTTAGCATTTACTCAGTACTGATTTTGAATCTCCTTATGACGCGGTAGATTGATTGAGTTGTTTGAAGAATTGATTGGAAGGTATTAAGGACTCAACGAAGTTAAGGTATGCTAAGGCCAAACTTTTCCTTTATTTTGGCATGATCCCGTAACTATATGCTAACGAGGCATAAAGAGAAGTTCTTATTCCTGAATTTATGTAAATTATCCTAGTCTCATAAGCTACAGTATTCTACCTTATTGGGACTTCATATTCAGTTTAGTTTTGTTTTATTTCAGCCAAGAGAGCAGAAAGTCTATATATATATATATAGTATTACAGTATTTTCACCACCATCAAGCTATAATCGATGGGAAAGCCCCTATTGGGCAACCTCTGATCATATGGTGAGTTATATACCGAGCCTACTGTGACCGAGCGCCTATGAGCGAGCCCAGAATGGCCGAGATACAGAGCCTAGTATGGCCGAGCAGCTAAGAGCGAGCCTACTACGGCAGAGCAGTTACATACCGAGCCTTATAGGGTCGAACAGTTACTTTACTTACTATATTGAGAGAGATGAGTCAGTATCAACGGTTAAGCATATTTTCAAATTGTATTTGACTCCCAGGTACTTTCAGTTATCATATTATCAGTTCAGTTTCAGCTTTTAATTATTCTGTTACCTTACATACTCGGTACATTATTTCGTACTGACATCCCTTTCGCTAGGGACGCTGTATTTCATGCCTGCAGGTCCTGATAGACGGCTACATAGACCATCCCAGTAGAAAAATTCAAACATCAGCTTGGTTGGTAAGCTTCACTTCCTCGGAGTTACCAGGTCTATGCCCTGGGAGTCCATTTTATATGTACAGGTTTGATGGGTAAGTCGAGGCCCTGTCTCGACCATGATACAGTTTAGTTATACCTAGAGGCTTGTAGATGAGTCCAGTATATTTTTTATATCAGCATTGTGGCTTTACCAGCCCTATTTAGATGTTTAGTTTGGTATAGCTGGTTGTAGGCATTATTTTCAGATGATTTTGAATATGGCCTCATCGGCCTAAGTTGAGGGTTAACCTCAAGAGTTCACAGTTACAGAGTGGTATGCTCGGGCCGAGTATGACACCGGATACCGGCCAGGCCTCTTCAGGTTTGGGGCGTGACAGATGTATCTGTCTCAGTACTTCTTATTTGATTCCTCACATGTTGTTGATGCCTCTTATGTGTAACAATGTTAAACAAGTCATTTTGAGATGTGTTTATCTGAGACATGAACGGTAAATGACTTAGTTTGGACCATAGAGCCGGTTTGGTAGTCATTTTGAGGTGACATGTGCGTCAGGCCCATATTGGGATAGGTGTTATTGTTATTGATTGACATGTATACTTGATATGTAGGCATAGAGGTGTACCTTCCACATTCTAGCTGTTAAATGAAATCCTCCATCTGTGTTGGGTTTTAACTGTTATACATGAAAGCATGTCTAACTTTCTTTAATTTAAATAAGTTAATCATGAACCATTGAGCTACTTGTTTCTACGGTTTTCCTTTATATTTTGAACTATTACTGGTTATTGATATTGGTATTTGACTATTGTTTGAGCTCGTCACTGCTTTCATCCCAAGGTTAGTGTTGTTAGTTATTGAGTACATTGGGTCGGCTGTACTCATACTACACTTTGCACTTTGTGTGCAGATCCAGGTAATCCGGTCGAGGCGATTTCCAAACTTGAGTTGTTGCCAGCCTTTGGGAGACTACGAGGTAGCTGCTATGTCGTCCGCGGTCCTTGGAGTCCTCTTTCAGTTATTTCTATCTTTACTATTCTATTGTTAAGGCAGTAGTATTAGAGGATTTTGCTTGTATCTTATTACTCGGTAGTGCTCGTGTACTCGTTGACACTAGATTTTAGGGATGGCTGAAGCGGTATTATGGTTTTATTCTCAGATACTTTATGATATTTTTCCGTTGTTGAGTTATTGAACCATGATTATTTGATTTGTTTGTTAACATATGACTGTTCACTTACCTAGCGGGTTGGGTTAGGTGCTATCACGACTAGTAGATTCGGGTTGTGACAGTAAATGAGCAATCTCTCTCCATCCCATGGCTTTGACAACAGAGGCAGTTTTGACAAATATGCTTTCAAATCTTTTAATGCGTGTTAACACTCATCAGTCCATTCAATTTGACTTAGTTTTTTCAATACGAGAAGAATTTAAAACGCATCTCTGAGGATTAAGATATGAATTTCCCCAGAGATGCTACTCTCCCTGTTAACCTTTGTAATTCCTTTTTACTCGTGAGCACATCTGATATCTCTTCGATCTCTTTAATCTGAGCCGAATTACTTCGATTCCCATGTTAGAGACAAGAAAACCTAAAAATTTACCTAAGGCCATGCCAAAGGATGCTTTTCTCCAGGTTCAACTTCATGTTATACTTGCGAAGTATGTAAAAGGTTTCATTCAAATGCCTAAGATGATCTTTTGTTTGTGCATATTTTACTAGCATGTCATCGATGTAGACTTCCGTGGTTTTTTCCAAATGTTCTTTGAGCATTTTGGTCACCAACCTCCGGTTCACAGTTCCAAAATTCTTCTAATCAAAAGGCATAGCATGCCCCCATGTATGTAATAAAAGAAGTTTTTTCCTCGTCTAGGGGATCCATTTTTTATTTGATTATATCCAGAATAATCATCTAAAAAATTTAGAAGTTCATGACCAGTGGTAGAATCCATTAGTTGATGAATATGCGGTAAAGGAAATGAATCTTTGGGACATGCTTTATTTAGATCAGCATAATCTATACACACTCCCCATTTTCCATTTTTCTTTCGCACTACAACAGTATTAGCTAACCATTCAGGGTATTTTACCTCTTGATTGAACCAATTTTCAGAAGTTTTTGCACCTCCTCTTGAATTACCTGGTTCTTGAATGCTCCCTGCTTTCGTTTCTTTTGCTTCATCAGGGGGTGTAATAGATCTTTATTTAGCTTTTGAGTCATTACCTCCGGTGGGATACCTTTCATATTTGAGTTAGACCAGGCAAAGCAATCAACGTTAGTGCGTAAAAATTCAATTAAGTTAGTTTTCAACTCCGGACCTAGGTTTGTCCTAACATGGATTTTTTTGTCGGGCCGGTGAACGAATAATACAACAACTTCAAGTTCTTCCGTTGTTGTTTTAATAGTCCCGTTCCTCCGGGTCTTGGATCACGTCGTGCCTCACATCCATATCTGCTTCATTCCTCGCACTTCCATTTGAGGTAGAAAATAAATTTCCTCAGCTCGACACTGTAATTGCTTTCATCTCCGTCTTTGGATGCTTCGCTTGCCACAACAACTTTGTTGGTTCCTCGTGCCGCTTGCTGATCTCCCCTGATCGACGAATTCCCCATTGTGACAATAATTTGATAACCTAATGTAAAGTTGACGGCACTGCATCCATGCCATGTGTCCACGGCCTTCCTAAAATTATGTTGTAATCTATGCGTGCATCCACCACTTGAAATTTGGTGTCTTTAATGACATCCTAGGAAAATGTAGATATTGCAATTCTCCCTTTGTTATTACATTTAAATTATCGAACCTAGACAAAGATCAATCCTTGGGTATCACACGGTCAGTCGTTTGCATCTCATTGACCACTCTTAATAATATGATATTCATAGAGCTACCTGGATCAATCAAAACTCGCTTGACATTAGGAAATGAACAAGTAAAGATATTACCAGCGCATTATTATGAGGGATGAATAAGCCATCTGCATCCTCGTCGTCAAATCTACTTTCTGTGGGTCACTGAAATCTTGGTTGTTGTTTTGCTGCCGTGTATGTAACTCCATTAACCTCCTCACCCCCGGTTATTACATTCAGCGTCCTTTATTGTGATGGGTGCTTTGACAATTCTTCCTTGTTTTTCATATAAGACTGCTTTCCTTTCTCACTAAATGGATTAGTGAGATAGCCCTTTCTCAGTAAATAATCAACCTCCGCTTGAAGAAGCCTACAATCTGCTATTCTGTGACCATGATCATTATGGAATTCACACCAGAATTGCTGACTTCTTTTGATGGGATCCGATCTCATCTCTTTTGGCCATCCCACCTTATCACCCATACCTTATAATATAGCTACTAACCCGGAAGTACTGACGTTGAAATTGTAATCCCCTATTTTTTATTAGGAATTTTGATTGTTGCTCCTTTTTGATCCTGTTTGTCACGCCCCAAATTCGAGGGACATGACCGGCGCCCGACCAGGTAGCCCCAGTCAAGCGGACCTGGGTGTCTTTCCTAACCCACGTGTTACCCCATGTTTTCCTTACTCAATATTCCAAGAATTAGCCATATAATTAACTTAGAACACCTTTTTGCAACACATATATACGTACATAATAGTTAATGAAATTACAAATTCTTTGCCCAACACATGAACATAGATTTACACAAGTTCTTAACTCACATCTACTGTCCACGGAGCCTCTAAAAGTACAGCAGGATAATATAGTATTTGCCGGTAACAAGGCTCCGGCTATACCTTACACAAAAAAAATCAAAATAAAACTCCGGAAACAAGCGGCCTGAGCCACGCAGGGCCCCGAGAGGAAAGGGGCTCACCAAAAAGCTGATGGAGGACGAAGGGGAGCTACGATCGGTGGACTGGAGTACCTGCTACGGATCCACCTACAATCATAACACGAATGTAGCGCCCCCGGCAAAAGGAACGTCAGTACATTTGAATTGTACTGGTATGTATGAAGAAACCTTGTTCCAAGTAAACTCGAACCATAAACAAGTATGTAGCAGTAATAAGAACAACAATCAAATCAACAAAGAGGGAACAACTAAGCCAAACAAGTTTACAATCTCTCCTGTTTTCCCCTTCCACATTTCCACATCAATAATTTCACAATTTGTTCATAATTTCATTTCAATAGTGATTTCGATCACTTTCCACCCTTATTACCTCGGCCACCCTTATCACCACAACCCACACCTTATTACTTCGTGTTGCGGCACGCAACCCGATCCCACCGAGCAATCACAATTCACAAACAATACCACAGCAATGACAATTTACAAGGAGAACAACAACAAGTTTCAGGAACAACAACAACAAATCCCAATAACAACGACAACACATCTCAAGGAACAACAACACAACTCACACAGGGTTTATATGACTATCAATGCCATTTCCATCTTTTTCAACAGCCCGTTGTACCATTTAAATCACAACAATGATTTTCCACAACTAGCCACAAAAGATGTCACCACAGTTATCTCAATTTTCACCAATCTCGATTCCTTTCCATCATTTATTCCACAGTTCTTACCACATAACACATTCGCAATCACAACTTGGTTTATTGCCATTTACTTGCACAATCCTATCGGGCGTCTTAACCAACAACGTTTAAGCCACAATATTTACATGAATTCACAAATGGTTCACACAAGTAAACACATATTACTAGCAAGAGTTTAACTTCACAACTAACCCACGTAGACAACACGTACCAAATATTGAACACCAAGCAAGGTGATTTTACAAAAATCAAAGATAGCCATACATACCTGGAGCCGAATTCCCTTTTAACTTCTATTTCCAATTCACCAAATAATCTAGCAACGTCAATCTAGTATACAATTTAATACACATAACTTAGAATTGGGGTTCACAAATGCTTCTCAAACTTATCTAGGTTATCAGCCCCTTCTTTGTATAAGTCTTTGCTCCCACCGAACTACTCCTACTAGATTTTAGGTTATAGAAAGGCATGCATGTATGAGTTCAACCATTATTTTCAAGAACGAATGCATGAGACTCCCCCCCCCCGAGTTTAAACCTGAAATTCAATGAAAAGGGTTAGGAATTTTACCTGCAAGAAAAGGGGGATGAAGATAAGCTTGAAATTTCCCGGCCCGGATAGTTTTGAAGAATTAAATTTTGGAGAAGATGACTTTCTCTCTCAAGACCCTCTCTTCCTCTCTCTTATTTTGTGCAGAAGATCGTTAAAGAATGAGGGGGATGGGTGTTTTATTTCAAAGGGGTCGGGTTTTAAAATTTAGAAAAATAGAAGCCCGAGCAAGATCTGCGGTCGCATTCTGCGATCGCAGAACCGAAATGCGGTCCGCAGATTGGACCGCAGAAGTGCCCCCAAAACTCTGAGGAGTCTGTTCGGGTCTGCGACAGGAATGCGGTCCGCATTCTTGTTATGCGGTCGCATTGTGCACCGCAGAACTGACCTTCACAAATCCTTGAGGAACTTATGCGACGATTATGCGGTCCGCATATTGGTTATGCGATCGCATAATAGACCGCATTTTCAACATTAATTTTGACAACTCTTCTGTTTCACTCTACGGTAGGAATGCGGTCCGCATACTAGATCTGCGACCGCATTCTGGGTTGCAGAATGGCATTTTCTGGAAAAAGTGATTCCTAACACATATTCGGAGTCGACACCACAAGATACTAGGTTTTGAGCCAAAAATTTTTACGGGGCCTCACATCCTCCCCCACTTAAAATCATTCGTCCCCGAATGATGACCTATTTCAAACTTTTCAGTATTTCAAAGACCAGTTGGTTTTGAAAACATGTTACGCAGATTCCTATACTTTTCACTATTTCCCATATTCTTACAAAACTTTTGCCAGAGTTTCCTTTGTAGTTTGGACATCTTTACCTGACAGAGGGCCCCTGAAACACAAATTCCAAACACCATAACAGAATTACAACCAGCCCTACAACTCTCATACAATTTCCTACCTTAACAATTGCACACATTTGATCACTTGATACGTTTTGCTTATGAATCAGTTATTTCAATGAGTTTCACATAATTTAGCCATTTCAACATACTACATGCATACAAATAATTCATTACTAATATATACAACCATTAATTGATTACTTATCACAAGAGTTCTTTGTAAAATTTTCATTTACCAAAGAGATGTTCACATGACTTTAAAACAATCACAACACTTATAAGTCTTGCACAACTAGAGGGACTTCACTAGCATTTAGGAAGGAACCAATTCGGACACAATGATAGTTGTTTTAGAGATAGAAAGGCCACATAATTTCTTCTAGACTTGATCAAACGGATGGGGATATTTCTCTTTCATTTCCTTCTCCGCTTCCCATGTAGCTTCCTCAACTTGTTGACTTCGCCACAACACCTTAACTGAGGCAACTTCCTTATTTCTCAACTTACGGACTTGTCTATCAAGAATGGCAACCGGAACTTCTTCATACGACAGCTCTTCATTAACCTTGATAGTCTCGACTGGCACGATAGTGGACGGATCTCCAACTACTTTCTTCAACATAGACACATGGAATACCGGGTGCACTAATGACATTTTAGGAGGCAATTCCAACCAATAGGCCACCTGCCCTACCCTTTGAACGATCCGGTACGGCCCGACGTACCTAGGATTCAACTTACCTTTCTTCCCGAATCGCATGACTCCCTTCATAGGAGATACCCTCAAGAACACCCAATCATCAACTTGAAATTCCAATTCTCTTCGACGAACGTCCGCATAGGATTTCTGGCGACTCTGAGCAGTTTTCATCCTTTCTTGAATGACTTTAACTTTCTCCATACCCTGGTGCACAAGATCCGGTCCTATTAATTCTGCTTCACCCACTTCAAACCATTCGATCGGATACCTGCACCTCCTTCCGTACAATGCCTCAAATGGGGCCATTTGAATGCTAGCATGAAAGCTGTTATTGTAAGCAAATTCTATAAGTGGCAAGTAATCATCCCAATTACCTTTGAAATCCAAGACACAAGCCCACAACATATCTTCAAGCGTCTGAATAGTCCGCTCCGCTTGACCATCAGTCTGTGGATGGAAAGCTGTGCTGAGATTCACCCGAGTACCCAAACCTTGCTGAAATTTCTTCCAAAAATTAGCTGTGAACTGGGCCCCTCGATCCGAGATAATAGAAAGTGGAGTGCCATGAAGCCTTACTATCTCCTTGATATACAACTTAGCATATTGTTCTGCAGTATCGATGGACTTGACTGGCAAGAAGTGAGCTGATTTGGTGAGTCGATCCACTATTACCCAAATTGAGTCGAACTTGCGCTGAGTGCGAGGTAATCCTACCACGAAATCCATGTTGATCATCTCCCATTTCCACATTGGTATTTCCATAAGCTGAATTAACCCACCGGGCCGCTGATGCTCAGCCTTCACTTGCTGACAATTCGAACATTTAGATACAAAGTCCGCCACACCCCTCTTCATACCGTTCCACCAATAAATCTCCTTGAGGTCATGATACATTTTCGTAGAACCTGGATGCACGGAATACCTGGAATTATGAGCCTCTGCCATTACCCTCTCCCGAAGCTTATCCACATCCGGAACACACAGCCTACCTTGACACCGCAATACACCATCCTTGCCGTCGAGTGAAAATGCCGAAGTCTTGTTACTCAAAACTGCTTCCTTCATTTGAGCCAATGCTGGATCGATAAACTGCTTTTCCTTGACTTCCGCTACGAGTGACGATTCTGCTCCATTATGTACCATAACATTCCCCTCGTCTGATGTCGAAATACAAACCCCTAGACTGGCCAATTGATAAACCTCCCGAGCCAAGGGCCTTTGATCCACTCCCAAATGAGCCAAACTACCCATAGATTTCCGACTGAGAGCGTCGGCCACCACGTTCGCCTTCCCTGGATGGTACAAAATGTTCATATCATAATCCTTGAGTAATTCTAACCACCGTCGCTGCCTTAAATTCAATTCCTTCTGCTTGAACAAATACTGGAGACTCTTGTGGTCTGAGAACACATCCACATGGACCCCATAAAGATAATGCCGCCATATTTTCAAAGCAAACACAACTGCCGCAAGCTCCAAATCATGTGTCGGATAATTCTTCTCGTGATTCTTGAGCTGCCTCGAGGCATACGCTATAACTTTCCCATGTTGCATCAACACACACCCCAAACCAACCCTGGAGGCATCGCAATAAACCACAAATCCTTTCGTGCCTTCCGGCAAGGTCAATATTGGTGTCGAGGTCAACCTTGACTTCAATTCCTGAAAACTTTTCTCACAAGCGTCGGACCATTGGAACTTAACTGCTTTCTGCGTCAACTTAGTCAATGGGGAGGCGAGGGCAGAGAATCCCTCCACAAACCTCCGATAATACCCTGCTAAACCCATGAAGCTACGAATCTCTGTCGGGGTCGTGGGTCTCGGCCAATCTTTCACCGCTGCAATCTTCTGGGGGTCTACCTGAATCCCTTCACTAGAAACAACATGACCCAAAAAGGCAACGGACTCCAACCAAAACTCACATTTTGAAAATTTAGCATACAACTGGTGCTGATGAAGAGTCTGAAGAACTGCCCTGAGGTGACCGGCATGATCCTCCCGGCTCCGCGAATAAATAAGGATGTCGTCAATAAAAACAATCACGAATGAGTCTAGAAATGGCTTGAAGACACGATTCATAAGATCCATAAAGGCTGCCGGGGCGTTGGTTAGCCCAAAAGACATGACCAAGAATTCAAAGTGACCATAGCGAGNTTTAACTTCTATTTCCAATTCACCAAATAATCTAGCAACGTCAATCTAGTGCACAATTTAATACACATAACTTAGAATTGGGGTTCACAAATGCTTCTCAAACTTATCTAGGTTATCAGCCCCTTCTTTGTACAAGTCTTTGCTCCCACCCAACTACTCCTACTAGATTTTAGGTTATAGAAAGGCAAGCATGTATGAGTTCAACCATTATTTTCAAGAACCAATGCATGATACCCCCCCCCCCTAGTTTAAACCTGAAATTCAATGAAAAGGGTTAGGGATTTTACCTGCAAGAAAAGGGGGATGAAGATAAGCTTGAAATTTCCCGGCCCGGATGGTTTTGAAGAATCAAATTTTGGAGAAGATGACTTTCTCTCTCAAGACCCTCTCTTCCTCTCTCTTATTTTGTGCAGAAGATCGTTAAAGAATGAGGGGGATGGGTGTTTTATTTCAAAGGGGTCGGGTTTTAAAATTTAGAAAAATAGAAGCCCGAGCAAGATCTGCGGTCGCATTCTGAGATCGCAGAACCGAAATGCGGTCCGCAGATTGGACCGCAGAAGTGCCCCCAAAACACTGAGGAGTCTGTTCGGGTCTGCGACAGGAATGCGGTCCGCATTTCTGTTATGCTGTCGCATTGTGCACCGCAGAACTGACCTTCACAAATCCTTGAGGAACTTATGCGACGATTATGCGGTCCGCATATTGGTTATGCGATCGCATAATAGACCGCAATTGCAACATTAATTTTGACAACTCTTCTGTTTCACTCTGCGGTAGGAATGCGGTCCGCATACTAGATCTGCGACCGCATTCTGGGCCGCAGAATGGCATTTTCTGGAAAAATTGATTCTTTTGATTTTTACAAGCTTAGATCAATACCAAGGGTCCGAACCGCAGCGATAGTGGACGGATCTCCAACTACTTTCTTCAACATAGATACATAGAACACCGGGTGCACTAATGACATTTCAGGAGGCAATTCCAACCTATAGGCCACCTGCCCTAACCTTTGAACGATCCGGTACGGCCCGACGTACCTAGGATTCAACTTACCTTTCTTCCCGAATCGCATGACTCCCTTCATAAAAGATACCCTCAAGAACACCCAATCATCAACTTGAAATTCCAATTCTCTTCGACGAACGTCAGCATACAATTTCTGGCGACTCTGAGCAGTTTTCATCCTTCCCTGAATGACTTTAACTTTCTCCATAGCCTGGTGCACAAGATCCGGTCCTATTAATTCTGCTTCACCCACTTCAAACCATCCGATCGGAGACCTGCACCTCCTTCCGTACAATGCCTCAAATGGGGCCATTTGAATGCTAGCATGAAAGCTGTTATTGTAAGCAAATTCTATAAGTGGCAAGTGATCATCCTAATTACCTTTGAAATCCAAGACACAAGCCCGCAACATATCTTCAAGCGTCTTAATAGTCCGCTCCGCTTGACCATCAGTCTGTGGATGGAAAGCTGTGCTGAGATTCACCTGAGTACTCAAACCTTGCTGAAATTTCTTCCAAAAATTAGCTGTGAACTGGGCCCCTCGATCCGAGATAATAGAAAGTGGAGTGCCATGAAGCCTTACTATCTCCTTGATATACAACTTAGCATATTGTTCTGCAGTATCGGTGGACTTGACTGGAAAGAAGTGAGCTGATTTGGTGAGTCGATCCACTATTACCCAAATTGAGTCGAACTTGCGCTGAGTGCGAGGTAATCCTACCACGAAATCCATGTTGATCATCTCCCATATCCACATTGGTATTTCCATAAGCTGAGTTAACCCACCGGGCCGCTAATGCTCAGCCTTCACTTGTTGACAATTCGGACATTTAGACACAAAGTCCGCCACACCCCTCTTCATACCGTTCCACCAATAAATCTCCTTGAGGTCATGATACATTTTCGTAGAACCTGGATGCACGGAATACCTGGAATTATGAGCCTCCACCATTACCCTCTCCCGAAGCCTATCCACATCCAGAACACACAGTCTACCATGACACCGCAATACACCATCCTCGCCGCCGAGTGAAAATGCCGAAGTCTTGTTACTCAAAATTGCTTCCTTTATTTGAGCCAATGCTGGATCGATAAACTGCTTTTCCTTGACTTCCGCTACGAGTGACGATCCTGCTCCATTATGTACCATAACATTCCCCTCGTCTGATGTCGAAATACAAACCCCTAGACTGGCCAATTGATAAACCTCCCGAGACAAGGGCCTTTGATCCACTCCCAAATGAGCCAAACTACCATAGATTTCCGACTGAGAGCGACGGCCACCACGTTCGCCTTCCCTGGATGGTACAAATGTTCATATAATAATCCTTGAGTAATTCTAACCACCGTCGCTGCCTTAAATTCAATTCCTTCTGCTTGAACAAATACAGGAGACACTTGTTGTCTTAGAACACATCCACATGGACCCCATAAAAATAGTGCCGCCATATTTTCAAAGCAAACACAACTGCCGCAAGCTCCAAATCATGTGTCGGATAATTCTTCTCGTGATTCTTGAGCTGCCTCAAAGCATACGCTATAACTTTCCCATGTTGCATCGCAATAAACTACAAATCCTTCCGTGCCTTCCGGCAAGGTCAATATTGGTGTCGAGGTCAACCTTGACTTCAATTCCTGAAAACTTTTCTCACAAGCGTCGGACCATTGGAACTTAACTGCTTTCGGCGTCAACTTAGTCAATGGGGAGGCCAGGGCAGAGAATCCCTCCACAAACCTCCGATAATACCCTGCTAAACCCAAGAAGCTACGAATCTCCGTCGGGGTCGTGGGTCTAGGCCAATCTTTTACTGCTGCAGTCTTCTGGGGGTCTACCTGAATCCATTCACTAGAAACAACATGACCCAAAAAGGCAACGGACTCCAACCAAAACTCACATTTTGAAAATTTAGCATACAACTGGTGCTGATGAAGAGTCTGCAGAACTGCCCTGAGGTGACCGGCATGATCCTCCCGGCTCCGCGAATAAACAAGGATGTCGTCAATAAAAACAATCACGAAGGAGTCTAGAAATGGCTTGAAGACACGATTCATAAGATCCATAAAGGTTGCCGGGGCGTTGGTTAGCCCAAAAGACATGACCAAGAATTCAAAGTGACCATAGCGAGTTCTGAAAGCGGTCTTGGGAATATCCTGCTCCCTAATCTTCAATTGGTGATACCCGGACCGTAGATCAATTTTGGAGAAGAACCTTGCACCTTGCAATTGGTCGAAAAAATCATCTACTCGAGGAAGAGGATATTTATTCTTGATGGTGACTTTGTTGAGCTGCCGATAATCAATACACATCCGGAGCGACCCATCCTTCTTCCTGACAAAGAGAACCGGAGCACCCCACAGCGACACACTCGGCCGTATGAACCCCTTTTCTAATAAATCCTTCAGCTGCTCTTTTAACTCCCTTAACTCCGCTAGAGCCATTCTGTATGGTGGAATAGATATTGGCTGCGTATCTGCCAATACATCAATCCCGAAATCAATCTCCCTATCTAGCGGAATCCCTGGAAGCTCGTCCGGAAACACTTCGAGAAACTCATTCATGACTGGCACGGACTCGGGGGTAGACACTTCTGAAGTGGTGTCCGCCACCCGGACCAAATGATAGATACATCCCTTCTTAATCATTTTTGAAGCCTTAAGGTAGGAAATAAACCTACCCTTCGGCACCGCATCATTCCCTTTCCACTCGATAACCGGCTCATTAGGGAACTCGAGTCTCATGACTCTCGTTCAGCAGTCAAGTTTAGCAAAGCACGAATAAAGCCAGTCCATCCCCATAATCATATCAAAATCCACCATTCCAAGCTCGATAAGATCGGTCGTGGTAACGCGACCACATACCGTGACAACACAATTCCTATAAACTCGCGCGGCTGTAATAGAATCACCAACCGGAGTCGATACAGAGAACGGCTCATGAAGTTGTTCGAGTTCTATCCCAAAGCTTGAAGCAATGAATGGGGTGACATAAGATAAAGAGGACCCCGGATCAATAAGAGCATAACAATCAATGGCCTGAACAGACAAGATACCTGTAACCACATTTTGAGAAGCCTCTACACTCTGGCGACCACTCAAAGCATAGAACCGGCTGGGTCCACCTCTACCACAAGCTCCACCCCTAACTGTACCACGGTCTGCTGGGGCTGGAGGACGCACAGATGATGTGGCGACTGAAGAACCGGACGACTGAGCAGATCCCCTACCTATGCCCTGACTGGGAACACGACAGTCTCGCTGAATATGACCTCTCACCCCGCATCTGAAACACACCGGGATATGCAAGTAGCAAGTCTCTATATGAAATCTCCCACACTTGGGGCATGGAGCCCTCCCCTGCTGTTGTGATCTCCCTCCTGAACGACCGGACTGATGGGGTCTCCTACTGTCTGAACCTGGTCTCATGCGGTTGCTCTGCTGATAACTGTGCAGAGATGGTGGTGCGCTCGCTGAGGACTGAGCATATGACTGGGACGGCCCTGACGACCCTCTTCCCTGAGCTTATCTCCCTGAGTGACCCACTGATCGGGCCCTGCTGCTATTCTCCCTTTCCGCCCGAATCTTCAACCTCCTAGCCTCTGTGGCCTGAGCGAATCCCACAATCTTTCCATAGTTCATATCCGAGTGTAAGGCCGTTGTAGCAGCCTCATTCACTACCAAGGGACTAACGCCCTGAACAAATCACCGAACTCTAGCTGCCATGGTCGACACTAAATGAGGAGCACACTTGGACAATCTCACGAACTCCATGTGGTACTCCCAAACACTCATGCTGCCCTGCTTGAGGGCCTCAAACTCAGTGGCACGGGCTGCTATTGTCTCAGCAGGCAAGAATTGGTCCATGAATGCATCTACAAACTCATCCCATCTGGGCGGAGGTCCTCCCTCCCCACGGGAATCCTCCCACATCTCGAACCATGAATACGCTGCTCCCCTCAACCTGTATGATGCCAACTCAACTCCCTCTGTCTCTGAAGCTTTCATCACTCGGAGGGTCTTATACATTTCATCAAGGAATTCCTGTGGGTCGTCCTCTGGGTCTGTGCCGGGGAACTCTGGAGGGGCTAGCCGCAAAAACTGGTTAACTTTGGAACTGGCAGAATCTCCCTGTTCGCTGGAGGACACAGAGGCATCATGAGATCTCTGGGCCTGGGCGGCCACTAACTGGGTCAACATATGGATGGCTCCTCTAAGGTCTGGGACTCATCAACTGAGCCCTCAGGGACTCATCAACAGAGCCGGATTCGATAGGAATGCAGGGCCAACAGAGGCACCTCGCTTATCAGAATACAACTTCAACGTTGATGTATCAGACATCGTGTTCGCCATCAGTAAAATCAGAGACGCCAGGTGGCCCAGGCCTATACAATCAGATCCTTCGCAAAGGAATCATAACTTAGTGTGTGAATTTCACAACACACATGGCCACAGGACCAAGGATTGCCACCAGCTCTGAGAAGAAGTAGCCAGACTACTCAATAAAGGTCACCTCCGAGAATTCTTATGCGACCGGGCCAAAAATCGATTCTGGGAAAGAGAGGCGGCCAAAAAGAACGCAACGAATGAGCCGCAACATGTCATCCACATGATCATGGGAGGCATCAATGCCCCACAGGAACCTGTGATGAGAAGGACAAAAATATCCATCACCAGAGAAAACAACCCGGGGGTACATACCCGAGGATGCCCTCACATTCAGCGAAGAGGACACTAAGACCTTGTCTCAACTCCACAATGACGCACTAGTAATCTCTTTCCTTGTAAATACATTTCAAATAAAACGTGTACTCGTGGATCTAGTAGCTCGGCCAACATTATCAGGTCGAGGGTAATAGAGCAGCTTGGACTACTTGACCAAATCATGCCCGCCACTCGAATCCTCAACGGATTCAACATGGCGAGTGAAACAATGAAAGGAGAAATCACCCTCCCAGTCAACGTAGCCGGCACAACCCAAAATGTCAAATTCCATGTCATCGAAGGAGACTTGACGTACAATGCCTTGTTCGGGAGGCCGTGGATACACTGCATGAGAGTAGTACCATCCACCCTGCACCAAATGATGAAATTCCCGACAAAGGATAGGATTAAAACCATCTACGAGGAAGAGCATGCGGCAAGAGAAATGTTCGCAGTGCACGATGTGGCGCCGACACCAATACCTTTACCCGCAAAGGAGCCAAAGGGTAATCAAACTACATCTTCTGTTAAGCCCGACATCAGGGCTCGAAACATTCGCCAACACATTCCGCACTAAGGTATGACCATCTCCTTTCTCTTTCGATTTCATTCTACACTGACCCAAGTGCAGGTATCAGATCGAAACGACCAAAGCACTCTCCAAACCGAAGGCCTTAGGTTTCGAAAGCGTACGTTGCACTCTTTTCCTTTGACCGGATTTTTATCCCAAAAAGGGTTTTACCGGCAAGGTTTGTAACGAGGCAACACCTATATGCTACCTAAGGAAAACTCAACGAGTATTCAAGGCTTCTTTTACAATCAACCTCGAATACTGGGGGGCATCCCCCCCCCCCTCCCCCGAAGATCACCTTCTCGGAGAAGCTAAGACATGCTGAACGGGGTCTCGATAGAAAATACAATGTACCGGGCCAAACGGTCAAACGAACCATGTCCGAATAGAACAACCATGCTCCTAACAGCAAAGGCATATGTACTTGTACCAAATAATCGAAGAATACTTTTCATCAAAGCATTTCACGCTTCAAAAGAAACTCGGTATTTTTTGCAAAAACGGCTCCTCTGTCAAAAATGTCCCGAACACTCGAGGACTGGCATCAACAACTCAAAACAATACGACCCCCGGGTCGAAGCTCCTAACTCATATGACCTCAATGAGGCAACACTGGGATCACAAAACAGCTCCAGAGCAAAAAATGTCCCGAGCACTCGGGGATTGGCGTCAAAAACTCAAGTCCACATGACCCACGGGTCGGAAACTCCGGAATCGTAAACCCTCAATGAGGCAATACCAAGATCACAAGTAACGGCTCCCGAGTTGAGAAACCCTCCACGACTCGGGGACCGTGGTGAATTGCCATCTCCATCGTAATGACTCTCGAGCCAAGAAATCCTCCACGACTCGGGGACTGCCGTCAATCGCCATCTCCATCGTAATGGCTCCCGAGCCGAGAAATCCTCCACAACACGGGGACTACCGTCAATCTCCATCTCCATCATAATGGCTCCTGAGCCGAGAAATCCTCCACAACTCGGGGACTATCATGAATCGCCCATCGTAATGGCTCTCGAGCCAAAAAATCCTCCACGACTTGGGGACTGCATCAATCACCATCACCAACGTAATGGCTCCCGAGCCGAGAAATCCTCCACGACTCGAGGACTACCGTCAATCGCCATCTCCATCGGCTTATCAGAAATCCGAGGCCATAAGACCCCAAATGGGCAGCCTCGGTCTCGTAAGACCTACATAAGGCAACAATAATATCTGTAAGACCTCAAGAAAGGAATGAACCGCACTTGTACCAAGTGACAATATCTGTAAGACCTCGAGCAAGGCATGAACCATACTTGTACCAAGTATCCAAAACTGTAAGACCTCAAAGGCATGTCAAACTTGTAAGACCTTACTAAAGGCATAAACCCGATCTCAAAGTTAAGGCTATATATCGAACTTGTAAGACCCCTAAAAGGCATACCCTCGATATAGACGCCGAAACTACTTCACTCGGGACTAGAAGTGGCTCTGGCCAAACAAAAATGACTACGGTCACAAGGTTGTACCAGCCAAACTAACGCGACTCAGGGACGCCCGACCGTCGCTACAAAATGACAGGCCTTCAATTATCGAATATACTTTGAAAATAATCGATTAAACAGGCTACCCTCGACATAGGCAAAAGAGCTTCGACCATGTCAGCTCCAAATCACAGGCTTCGAGATACTCAGCCTCCGAGCCAAACCTCCCGAGGTGCTCGACCATTGCCACATAACGACTTGTAATCGAGGTTTTTATCGAACCGTCGAAGAGTTAGGCAAAAATTACTTCAAAAAGTCCTTAACGAGGGAAAACCAAAGCCTATAAAAGGTTGCATCGACCCAACGCGTAAGAGCCTCTGTCGCCAGCCCACATATAAGGTCGCTTCGACCCAAGGCGTAAGAGCCATTGTCGCCAGCCCGCACAAATACAAAAACCTAAGGGTCGAATGAGCTCGAGTCGAAACACGACTCGGAGAGTGAACCCAAAACAATTAATTAAAAATGCCCAAGAGCAAAAGCGTAAGAGCTCAAACGCCAGCTTACACTAAAAGGTCACTTCGACCCAAGGCGTAAGAGCCATTGTCGCCAGCCCACACAAATCAAAAAAAACTTGAGGGTCAAATGAGCTCGAGTCGAAACCCAACTCGGAGACTAAACCCAAAACAGTTGATCAAAACATGCCTAAAAACAAAAGCGTAAGAGCTCAAATTCCAGCTTGTACTAAAGGCTCGCATTGGCCAAGTCCATAAAAGCCTACGAGCCAGCCTAATGAGCCTTAGGGCCATATCACGAATCTAAGTATTCCTATCGACTCAAAGGCCAGTTCACCTAGCCAAATCCGATACAGAAAGAGACACAGAAAAAGTAAAGACGCAAGGTTTTCTTTTATACACATATACGAAAAAATACGATCTCCATCTACAAACATGCTTTGAAAATGTTATATACAGATGGAAAAATCTATGCCCCCCCGGGAGCTACGGCCTGTCGGCCTCATCTTTGCTACCGTCGATGCCGGACAGAAGTAACCGAGCATCAGGCTCGTCCGCCATCGCTCTCGCCAACTCTTCCGAGAGGAAAAATCCCCGAGCACGGATCTCCTCGAGAACTTTCCTTCGAGACTTACAACGAGCACATTCTTTGATCCTGTCTTCACGTTCGAGGGCCTTCCTCAACTCAGCTTGAGCATTGACAGCGTCCTTCAAACAGACCGCCACTTTCTGGTGGGCTTTTGTTTAGCTCATTGCGGCTTCAGCCTGGGCGTCCACAACCTCGGCCTTTATCTTCCAAAGCTCAGACTCGAGCTTCGTAATCATATATGTTCGAGATGAGCTATTATCATGATCTAAGTGAAGTTGAACCTCAAGGGCAGAAACCTTGTCCAGAGCACCCTTCGCCGCCGAAGCCTGAGCGTCCGCCTGGGCCTTTAACTTATCATACTCGTGCTTGGTTCGGCCAACTTCATTCCGAAGGCGCTCCATGTCCTCCATTTTTTTCTACAACTCGGACTTAAGCTTGTCAAAATCCTGCAAAGGAAAACACAATAAGGAAGGGAAGGCACGAAACTCGAAAAACCTGTGTCAAAACTCACTGCATAGTGAAGCCGCTGGGCTTCCTCAAAGGTCGAGCACACATCTGCTAGCCTGGCTCCCCCGGCTCCGAAAAAGTCGACCCTGGTTGAGGCACGTTCAATTCGCGCATATGACCCCGGGTTTCGAGCATCCCTCGAAGTACCTCCGACGGAAAAAGAGGACGACAGCGGAGGAGAGACCGCCTTTCTAAAACCATAAATCACAGGCGTGGCAAGCTCAGTCAATACTTTCACTCCGGGCCCCCGGTCCAGGTTCACCTTGCTTTGAACACCATCGCCCTGCAAAGGTACCTCCTACTTATTGTTATCATTCTTTGGCCCAGAAGCCAGCAACCCTTCTCCCTCTCCAAAGGGGCACGGCCTCGCCTCAAAAGGCTTCTCGATGCCTACAATAACAGGGTTAGTACGCAGGAAGAGAAAGAGTTTTTCCAACCGAGAAAAGGGAACGGAAAAAATTGCACAGCACATACCATGATGTTTTTCCTCCCATCGACCCTTAGATAAAGCTCACCACTTATGCTCGTCGCGGGTCGAGTGGGCTGCCAACTCTCGAGCCTAATTTGGTAGATCAGGGACCTCGCGCGGCGTCCATGAAATCACTGCAAAAAGGAAAAGAAGGCACATTTATGAAGCCAACCTTCGCCATATACAAAACTAAGAAGACACAAAGTGTACCACTTACGTGTATAACTCCATTCCTCATGGAATGGCATAAACTCCACAGGAATATATCAACATTCCGAACTCGGACGAATCGACTCATCCACTCCCGATATCCATCTCCTTCATCATCAATAACGAAAGGCGTGGCCAACCGGCATCGTAAAGTTTACAGGCCTCGATGGTAAAAAGGCCGGTACAGCCTGATAAGATAGCTAAGAGTGAGTTCAAGCCCTGCCTTCTCCGCAAAGAACCTCATCATCAGTACTATCCGCCAAAATGACGGATGAATCTGCGCCATGGTAACCCGTTATTTCCGAAAGAAATCAAGCAAGGCCCTATCAGGAGGGCCTAGCGTGAAGGGGTACGTGTATACATTTAAAACCCCTCAGCATGTTCCATGATGCCCTCATCCGGGGAAAGTATCTGTAGTTCTACCTTTTCCCCCATCCGCAGTCTTTTCTCACTGACCCATGGTGTTTCTTTCCGATCGAAGAAGCAAACTTCAAGGTATGCTGCCGTTGGTCCTGAACATCAGGGTACTTCTCCGGCGATAAGTCCCCTCTCGAAGCAAAATGCCCCGAGACAGGCCCGCCAGGCACCAGCGACGCTCCACCGACAAGGCGAGAACCGGAGGCGGAACTCTCTCCTCCCTGCCAAACGGATCCTGATGCAACGGTCATGACTATTGAAAAATTAGAAAACTAGAGCAGGAATTTGGGCAAGAGCGTTAGCACTGAAATAATGAAAGGCCTAACACAGGAAAAAAGGGTAGCTACTTAGTATGGTGGGGTCTCCAAAAAGCGGAAACAACCCTATATATGGGAAAAGCGGCGACCACCCGCCTGCCTCAAAGGCCGATTAAAAATATCGACTAAAGCTTCTGTCGCTTTGGGAAGATACACCGATGGAGTCGACTCGGCCATTTTGTGACCATATCCTACGCTCGACATCGCCATACGATGCTCCAAGGTCGAAAACCTCGCGTTGACCAAGTCCTGAGGTGGTACCCAACCTTGAGGACCTCCATCAAAAAGAAGTTAGGCTCCAAGAATCCATTGGCGTCATTACAAGTCCCGAGGTGGTACCCGACCTCGAGGGCCTCCATCAAAAAGAAGTTAGGCTCCAAGAAGCCATTAGCATCGTTACAAGTCCCGAGGTGGTACCCGACCTCGAGGACCTCTACAAAAAGGAGATTAGCTCTAGGAATCCATCAATGTCATTACAAAACTCAAGATAGTACCCAATATCAAAGGCTCCTCTCAAGAAGGAAATAAGCACTTAAACTCCACCGTATGGGCTTGGCCCCGGGGTACCATATGAATTCGGGTAAACCCTCGTCCGGGATCTATGTACAATGCCTTAAGGATATTTACGCTAAGTTCAAAGCAATTTTCCAGGTGGCCCGGGTTTGAATGAACCCCCACTCGGGGACTGCTCTCGAAAGCTTAAAGGCAGTCCTTATCCTCGGGCCTCTAAGCAAGTTTCCCCTTATAGATTACCGTGGGGTCTAAATGGTAAATCTCGGTCTCAAGGCTCGAAACACTATTTTCTTTTCAACTCGAAGTCAAGGCCTCGGCGACACGAGTTTATCGGTCCAATCCAGGCTCAATCCAAGGAACAGGAAAGGGTTCCACAGGAAGCCATATTAATCAATCAAAATTCAGGAAAAACTACTCATATCTGGGCCCGATATCGGCACCAACCGGTGGAGTCACAAATTCAGAGTCTCCATAAACGCAAATAAAGGAAAATGTAGCAAATATGAAAGACAAAATTGGGGAAACGTCTTTGTATTCATAAACACTTTATTACAAAAGCCTACGAGGGGTCCCTACATATGATTACAAAATCCCACGAGGGGTCCTTACACAGAAACTAAGAAGCAAAAGGGTATACATATAGTAAAAGACAAGAGCCTAATCTATTCTCAAGGGTTCACCCCCAGCGGCAGCATCTTCGAGCACCATCTCCTCGGGCATTCATCCTCGGCGTTAATGTCTTCAACCGCCACCTCCTCTGGGATCTCATCGCGGTCCTCCAGTGATATCTTCAAGAGAGAAGATGAAGAAGGGAAAGTGGTAGAGGAGAGCAAACTAAAAAAGAAGAAGCAGAAACGGGTGAAGAAGTGGCTGGGTGAAAATTTTGGCTAGTATGGATTTTACCAGTAAGCCACTTCTTGAGACGTTACCCCGGTGTGGGATACGATGGTGAGTAGATAGTACCACCTCACTCATGGAGAGCAAAAGGAGTGAGGCAGCGCATCGGGTAGTCGGGGGAGGTGAGCAGTAGTGTAGAATCCGACCACCTCCCTGAGCAGCGGTGTAAAGTCCAATCATTTCCCCCGAATTAGGAGAAATCGGCCTCTCTGTCTCGTCGCCTCGAGCGAACGACAGCAATAACAACAACAGCAACAACAACGACGACAAAACGGCGTAGTCTCGCTTAACAAAGAAGGGCCCTGGAAAAAGGCTATGGTATGGCTAGTAGGAACGTCGCCATATATCATTAGGGCAGTAGACCTCAAACATGGTGGGCAACAGTGGACGAAGACGATGAGAAGGGAAGTATTGACAGATATTGCAAGACACTTGAATAAAAGTTGATTCCAGGAGGTTCCCGTTTATAGGAAGGTCGGCAACGTAATCGATAGCGTCATTGGTGTCATTGAAAGACATATCGCCAGGCGCATTTAATGCATCCTTCGGAGCTGAACCGGCAGCGGTATCATTGCTTTGAAGAATAAAAGGTGGTATTGCTATGAATAGTTCTAAAAGATGAAGCGATGAGGCATCTCGGTTATCACAAAGGCTTACGTCATCGGCATTACGACATCGCAGGAAATCCGAAAGGATGGTCATCAGGGTCGTTTCTTATCATCTTACTCTAAGAAACGCATGGACTATCTGTATGCGGTAAAATCGGAGGGTTCCTCGTATGTAAAGCTCACTAAAGGCTTGGGATCACGGTCGAGATTCGCCCCGAAGGGCCATCGATGCTCAACCTCGAGGCGGCGCAAATCGACAGCTACAATAAAAAGAGGAGAGTTCCCAAGACGTGCAGCTATAGCCGACAAAGCCTATCAGACTAGGCGTGAACCCGAGTCAGGACGTCAACTAGTTGTCCCATCTCCGTATCTTTGTATATGAATTTTGTACTATATAGGGATTTCCCTCATATATAAAGGGGGTCCTTTCCATTTTGTAGAGATCAGTTGCTCCATACTAAATACATAATAACATTCTCTCTGCTCTCAAACACATTCTCTTGATATTATTGCTTCCATTTATTATCTTCATCATTTTTCATCATTTATTGCTTATCATTGGCCATAAAGAGCCTTCGTTGATTTTAATATAACTGTTAGTCGCTCTCCAACTGCCTTCGATAGCTCCCGCCGAGCATCGGAATTGACCTCGAGGCCCCTGAATCGACAAGCTCGAGGCCCCGATTGTTAACCTATCGGTTTGGTTATCACCTCATTCCTAACTCTTATCTCGTTTCTATGTCTCGCACATAGCATCAGCTGCTTAACAACCAGCATAAAAATAGATCACGTATTTTTAGGGTCCCATAATCAAATTTATTTGTTATTACCATTTTCACGGTAAACAAAGTAACTAATGAAATGATCTAGTATTGTATACAAGATCTCTCTATTATCTTATTAAAAAAAATATGTCTACAATTTATTCATGTGTGAGTTTGGGTAGAAATAATCTAATAGGCTTGCTCAGCCGGGTTCACTCGGTTGAGTGCCGGTCGCGCTCCCCAAGTTTGGGGCGTGACATTTTATAAACCCGACCCCATTCTTATAAACAATATTAGGGGTCATTTTAGAAGGTTCAAACACATATTTTGAGAGTGGGGAAGTGCAGAGTGTGAGAGGATCCCTCAACTAATTGGTCCTCAAATCTTGGAAGATTAACAAGGAAAACTCACTAGGTCTTCATCCTAGAGGTAAGACTCTACACCCTAACCCTCAATTTCGAAATTTAACTAAAAGTAGGTAATTAGTAAGGCAATTCTTGGGTGTGGGAGTTGTTCAGTTTGCATGAATGTGCTATCAAGGGTTGTAGGAAGATTGTTTGGCTAAAAAAGGTAGATATTGGGTTATGGGATGATGGAATCCACCATAGAAGGACATTTAAACCTTAATGCACACCTAGTGTTTGGTAAAATGCTAAAATGAGCTGGAACCATGATCACCGTCCTAATTTTTGGTTCAATTTGTCATATTTCTAAAATAGATCAAAGTTTCTAAGATTTCTGAAACATTTTAGAGTTTAAGGAAGCTCAAGTGAGGTATGTTGGCTAAACTCTTCTATTAGAATTGAACCCCATATGACCCTTGTAAGTTCTGAGTTGTTCATCATAAATCGATTATTCCAAATAAGCTTTGTGACAAAAGATATATGTTCAATACGTGTTCTAAATGTTATTGTTGCGATGTCTTACTAATTGAGAATGTGTTCAAGGTATGGATTGCATACCTAAATGTTATAACTTCATGTCGTGTTTCAAATGAAAGATATGATGCCAAATTGTGTAAAGGTTGTGGTATTGCAATTACACCTCCACCTGCATATATTGGGTGAGGCTGCACGGCCGCTTTGTGTAGAGTGGTGGTATTATGGTTACACCTCCACCCGTATATATTGGGGTGAGACAGCAAGGACGCTTTGTGTAGAGTTTTGGTATTGTGGATACACCTCCACCCGCATACTTTAGGGTTAGGTGGCAGGGCCTCTTGTGTAAAGTTGTGGTATTTTGATTGCTCCTCCACCCGCATACATTGGGCTGAGGCGGCGGGGTCGCTTTATGAAAAGGTGGTTACAGAGGATCTCAACTTAAAATGTGTAAATGTTATTGAAAGCTCTTGATAACTATGCTTTGGCTTTACCGGCTATCTATGCCATTCTATTCTTACCATGATTCATCATATTCATGTTGTGTTTCCAAGTCCTTGATTAGGTTTTTGGTTTTCATACTAGTACTATTCGATATGTACTAACGTTCCTTTTATCGAGGGCGTTGCATTTTTAATGGATACAGGTGGTTCCACAGTGGAAGGCATTGACCAGTGATAGTGGTACTCATTCTTCCCAACTAACTTGGTGAGCTCCACTTCATGTCGGGGTCGTGCATCTTTTGTTCCATGTGTATTATTATGTTTTGAGGTATAGTCGGAGCCTTGTTGCCGGCACTATCATTGTACTCTTTTGTATCTATTAGAGGCTTCGTAGACATAGTGTGGGTTGTGTATTGGTGTGGGAAAGTTAAACTAATGATGTCGTACTTGTATCACATGCTTCTACTGTTAAACTGGGGGTTGTGAAATGTATTGTTTTGGAGACATGTAAATGATGCAACTAATGGTACTGAACTGGGGTGATTCACATGACTACCTCATCATCTAATTCATGAAATGTATCCATTCCTTATTTATGGGTGAGTTGGGTAGAAGGAAATCTAGTTGGCTTACTCGACCAAGTTATCTCGGTTGAGCGCTGGTCGCGCTCCCCGAGGTCGGGGCGTGACATAAATGTAACCTTTTGAGATCATTGTCCTTGCCTTAAGATAGGAAATAAACCTACCTTTCAGCGTAGCAATGTTCCCCTTCTTCTCAATGGCGGGTTCACCGGGAAACTGAAACCTATCAATCTTCGTATAACAATCAACGTTTGCATAACATGATACCAACCAATCCATTCCAACTACCACATCAAAATCAACCATTTCTAACTCAAATAGATTTTCCGAGGTTTGACGACTACAAATCATCACTGTGCAACCTCTCTTATCTCGTTCTAGCAATCATAGAATCTCCTATTGGAGTGGATACCGCAAGTGGTTTACTTATCAATTCGGGTTCAATGCTAAACTTATTAGCCACAAAGGATGTAACATATGATAATGTAGATCCTGGATCAATCAGCACATATACATCATAAGAAAATACAGACAATATACTTGTAACAACATCCGAAGATGACTCGAGATCCTGTCGACCTGCTAGAGCATAGGTTTGATCTTGAGTACCACTAGAACTCGAAACTGCACCTCTACCTTTACCACAACCCATAGACTACTGAAAACCCCGTGCTGGAGGTCGAACTGATGAGTAAGAACCTGACACAGATCCATTCGATAGAGCCATACCACCACCTCCTATGTTCGGACAATCCCGCATAATATGGCCAGGCTGTCCGCAAGAATAGCACACATTGGAACCTCAACAACATAGTCCAAAGTGGACCTTGCTGCTCTAATCACAATGGGGTGCTGGGGATCTCGTCTGACTGGTATCCTCATGATATTTCAAGCATGATGCCCGCGAACTCTACCCTAGACAAAAATAGATTGATCGATCATACTGTGACCTCTGAAACTGTGGAGGATCACTAGCTACAGGTGTCGTCAAACTCCTCGAAGACTGGGGCCTGAAACTATCTCTAAAGTCACCAGAATACCCTGTGAATCTCGCCCTCTTATGCTAGCCCCTATCCAGCTCCCTATATGCCCTTTGCTAGCACTTACGGTCCTCTTGTGTCTTGGCATAAGCCTGAGTGTGGGAAATATCCATGCCCCCCATCAATGAGGTTGTCGTTCACTCATTGATCAAATCTGGTCCCAACCCGTTCACGAACCGGTGCACCCTATCACTCATCTCGGCCACCATATGGGGACCATACCTTGCTAAAGAATTTAACTGTATACAATACTCTCTCACACTCATATTACCTTGACAAAGGTTCTAGAACATATCAGCTCTAGCTCGTCGTATCTTAACCAGAAAGAAGTGACGAAGAAAGGCCTCAGAAAATTCCTTCCACTCAACTGGAGGAGCGTTCAGACCCCTGTCTCTCCCAAATCTCATACCAGAAAATTGCTAACTCCCGTAACCGATAAGAAGCCAACTCTACTACCTCAGTATCACTAGCGTGCATAACTTGTAGTGCCCAATTAACTTGAACAATAAAAGTCTGCACTTCCTCCTTGGGGTCTGATTTGGTAAACACTAGAGGGTCTAGATTAATAAAATCATGAACTCTCACACTAACCGGTCGTCAGCAGCACCAGTATTCTGCCTCTGATCCTGAGCAGCTACAAATTTAGTCAACAACTGCACGGCACTCCACATATCCTCGTATGTAGTTCTAGACGGGGCAAGGGTAGGTGTTGGGTCCCTCCTAATATCCTCTGGATGGGACAAAGTAGCTGATATGTGAGACGGCATATCGCTTTGAGCTTCACTTTGGCCTGCTCTGGCTGGAGGCACCTAACTGGTGCCCTCTCCCGCAGATGTATCAAGCTGTCTACTAATTGCTTGCTTCCTAGTCGAAGGCATTGCTAAAAGAAAATAATGTGAATATTACAGATGAACATTTACGACTCAACTCTACGCACGATCCAGATTCAGATAGAAGGTAACAACCCTAGATGCCATGTAGCCTCCTGATTACAAAGGTGTCGTGCTACACATCCATAATCAAGACTCTACTAGAAACGACTCATAGACAATCCCTAGGACATACTTTCTCTAATACCAAGTTTGTCGCGACCGAAACATGAGGGACATGACTGGCACCCAGGCCATACTTGCCGAGCACCAACGTACATTTTATCTAACCTTTCTTATTATCTATAAGGGCCGATCATGAATTATAAACAACTAAAAAATTACAGACAATGAACATATATAACATGGCCGACAAGGCTTTCATGAAGCTATATATTAGGTACGAGCCGACAAGGCTATCCAAAACTATATATGAGACGACACCTGTCTATGAGCCTCTAAAGGAACATAAGTGTTGTAACATTGCCAGAACAGGGCCCCGACATACCCATAATTTCTGTAAAAAAAATGCATACCAAGACCATGGCACTTCCGGAGAAGGGATCTCGCCAATAACCGCTGAACTGGGCAGCCTACTGTGGTGGGAGAGCTACAACTACCTGTCTATCAAGACTTGCAACACGACATGTAGCCTCCACAAATAAAAGGGACGTTAGTACGAATAAAGTACTAATCATGTAAGGCAAGAAGCATAGATAAAAATAGTAATGTAAAGAGGGATATAGAATATACAACCTGTAACATCTGAGTGCATCTGAGGGCGACTGATAGGAAATTCATGATATATATATATATATATATATATATATATATATATATATATATATATATATATATATATATGCCTCTGTGGGAATAATAATCATCATGTTGTACCCGGCCGTAATAGGCTTGGTAATAACGTACCCGGCTAGCTATAGCACGGCTTGGTAGAGCATAATAGGTACATATATAATGCATGTTGGACTAATGGGAATCACATTTTGAACATTTCGGAGTGACTTAAGGTCGGTAACCTTCGTATACGTTATTAGAGATAACTCTTTATAATGAATCTTATAAGAATCAAGAAATACTAACAACATTAATAACATAACAATAATAGAAGCAATATCAACATTAATCGTTCCATAAGAAAGAAAACAATGTAAGTACTGCTAGCCATTAAGACTGGAGTATCTTTGGAAGCTCGTTCGTTTATGTTACGTACCATCAGATTCATGCAAAAGAAAGAAAGGGATAGCCTCGCATACCTTGTATAAACTGCCCAACCTCGAGCTATACAAATGTCACGGCTCCTTAGTCTACAATAAGAGAAATGATACAATTGTTACGTTTAAGCGTCGTAACTATTATATATCGACCGCAACCTGTTTTATGATAAGATGGATGGCACTTTGCTTATTTATATGACTTCCCACAAGTTACAACAATAATCAAACATCCTAAAAACATCAATAATAATCATATTATGCCTCCCAAAACAATCCACCAATCAACAACATTACTAACAAGCCTTTCGATAGATATCTCACAAGTTCTAGCTTCAACGACTTAAACGCAACTTGGATAAGCTTAAATACATGTAGAGTTAGAGGTTAATTACCTTTAAACATATATAAAAACTCCAATTTGAGCTTACTTCACCACGAAATATCCTTCCAATGCCAACCACAAGAATAAGGAAGCGAAACTAGCAATCAATTCAGGTTTCTGAGCACTAGAATCACTTTGGAAGAGTTGTATTAACCTAGGGTTTATATTAAAATCTTTTGAGAGTATTTTACAGAACATAAAACACTTTAAACAACCCCCCCCCCCATTCCCAACTCACACACACAAGCTGGAGCCACACCAAAATCAGCAACCACAAGGAAAACAAGAAACTCACTAGCGCCACGGGATTCCCGGCACTTGATTTGTGTTTTTTACCCTTTGTTTTTGTTTTGGATCATGAGAGAACTTTGAGAGAAAGTTTTTTAGGTGTCTAGGGTCTGAAGAGAAAAACTCCTAAGTGGGTCCCATATAGAGCTTCTTGCGCAGACTCGCAAAAATGCAAATATCTATCTACTTCGATATCGTATCGACAAACAGTTTAATGCGTTGGAAACTAGAATCTTATAATTAAATTTGGGGGGTGAATCACCTCGTAATTCCAAGTACATTGAGAGAAAAACTTAGTAAGATTATACCTAAATTCTAGTAAAATTATGAACGTAACTTGCGACAACTTTTGTCGACTTCTGTTTCATAGCTCACTTGACTTCAAAACTTATGATATGGATATTATATAATTCAAATACATTAGAACACGACCTCCATAGCATATTAAGCACCTCTAGTTTTACCTGAAAATATGGGTTACAACATCCTTGATTCGTTTTAACTACTAACTTCTATTACTTGTTAACCACCCTTATAGACCCTTTATCATTTAAGGCCAATAGGATTAAATTCTTGTCAACTCAAAGATAATCTCTTCCTAGATATATGTCGACTAACTTATGGCGTGATCTACCGTATGCAAATATGGGTTGTAACAAAGGGTGGCATTCTTTTTTTACTATGAGTGGAGTATAAGGGTTGCATTCTTTATTATGCAAGTGAATTCCCTTTGCTTTATCACGCATTTTACATGTTTTCATGTTGCATCTAACATGATATCCTATGCCTCTATTATTATTTGAAGATATGCTTGTCGAGATGGATTTACCTACATTGAGTTAGATATTTCAAGTTTTGTGGAGTTGATGGTTGTGCATCGGAGTAAAAGATAGTTATCTTCATACATTGCAAAGTTAGGCTCTTAAACATGGTTTTTAGAAAATTGATACGAAATTGGATCACTGTTATGTATAGACTTCTCAATCGTGTATGAGTATTTGAGTACACACACTATTTGGTGTATGTCTCTTTGTGTACGAAATCGGTGTAAGTTGTATTTGTTTGGTCTGTTTAATTGGCATAACTCGTTTACTACCCCTCGCAGTTGTGCACCTTTATTATTGATATCCTTTATTCTGTAACTATCTCTTCTGGATACTTCTCTATATTGTACATGTTATGAATTCCACTTGTAATTCAAAATGAATAATCTTTTGACTTAAAACCCTTGTCACTACTTCTATGAGGTTAGGCAAGATACTTACTAAGTACAAGGTGTCAGTTGTACTCATACTAAAATTATGCATCTTGCGTGCAGATCATTTAGTTGAGTTCTTGTGAATGATGAAGGCTGTCATTGAATATTGTATTTGTGTAAACTTAAAATATTTATTGTATTTATTCTTCACACCAGCTATGAATCAAAATCGTAGTGGCTCATGATTTGTATTACCAATCTCCGGTATAGTTGTAATAAAGTCTTTTGCGGTTTTACCTATTATTATTGATGATTTCTCATTATAGTTGTAACTTGTAACGTTTGGCTTACCTAGCAGGTCGGGTTAGGTGTCATTAAGACTTGGTGAGATTTTAGATCGTGACAAGTTGGTATCAGAGCTCTAGGTTCATATGTTCTACTTGTCATAAGCAAATGTCTTGCGTTGTCTTATGTATCAATATGATGACGTCCATAGTTATCCTCGAGAGGCTACATAACATATAGGAAACTTCCTTTCTTTCTTTGCTTATCATGCAATGTTATTTCAGCTTGAAGCTTGTATTCAATTTCTTCCATGCATTCGTATGCGATGTTGAGCACTTCGGTATTAGCTGTGCACCAACAGCTTGTGACGTCATAGATGAGGTGTGAGATGTGCTTCTGTGTTATGATGGCAGGCCAGTTTAGAGACTTGAGGCCGGGTTAACCGTAGCTTGGGCTCGGCAGATTCAGTTGTGCGAGTATGTGCATTTGGACTTTCTTGTCCGGTAATATCCCCTTAAATGGGATTAATGTAAGGCTCCGGAAAATATCACCAAAAACCCGGGGTTTTGTGGTGCCGAGGTAAGATAATATGTTGGGGAGTTGAAGAAATTGTTTTGCAAAACATGGCATTTCTACGGTCCATTATGCGACGGCAGAACTACTCCGTGTATCACAGATCCGCCGCGGAGTGAAACAGAGAAACGAGCCCATTTTGGAAGTTGTTTTGCGGTCAGCTATGCGACCACATAAGCGTTTCGCACATCCATCGCAAAACCAGCAAGAGAAATTTTGGAAGGCGATTCAATGGGCCATTATGCGACCGCAGAATTGATCTGCGAACTGCAGACCTGTCGCATACCTACGTAGAAGTGCCCAGTTCTAGAGAGCTATTATACTGTCGGACCCCAAAAGTCTTATGCGATCGCATACTGCATCGGGACTTTATTTTTCTAATTTCATAACCTGACCTCATTTTGTTTTATCTAGCCATAGGGTAATTTTTGAGGGGTTACTGATATTTTAGAGAGTGGAGAGATCTATTCTAGAGAGAGAAAGGGGAGGATTCAAAAATTTCACTATTCAAATTGGATCAAGCCTTGGAATTTCATCAAGAGAAACCTTCTAGGGTTTTCTAAAGGTAAGAATTTCTTCCCCCAATTCTCCAATTTCGAATTTTTGGGTTGGTTATGGGTGAAAAGAGTAGACATATCACATGCATGAGCTAATAGGGATTGTGGGAAAGTTGTTTGACAATCTTGGGGGGTTTTTCTGTTGAATTGATTGAGGAAAAGTTGGGTCGTCATTGTAGCAGCTCTTGCCATACAGATTCCTCTAATCGTTCTTGTAAATTTTTCACTCTTCTATAGATTGGCATTGTTAGGAGTGTCAGGAAGTTATTGTTACACCACGAAAAGCTCTTTCGAGGTGTGAAGGCTAAACTCTTCTTCTAGTATCGAAATTCCTATACTCTTACAAAACTCCATCCTGGGTAGTTCAAACTAGAAAAACCATTAAGGTGGGATATTCAAGTAGTAAATTGGTCCCCAAATTGTATAATGTGTCAAAACCCTCGCGTGTTAATGATTCTCTACTTTGATTAATTATGTTACACCCTTTTTGGGTAGAAATTTTTGTACGAAATCAATGTGATCAAATTCTTATATCTCATATGATGAAATCTTATGAACTTGTATTTGTTAGGGCCAAAGGTGCCAAAGGGTTTGATTTGAAAGGAAATCTTTTGTCCAACCATTATCTTTTTGAGAATTTAGATTGTGGTATTGTTATTATACCTCTACCCACATAGATTGGGGTGAGGCGGCAGGGCCGCTTTGTCTGGAGATTGTGGCACTGTGATTACACCTCCACTTGCACATATTGAGGTGAGGCAGCAGGGCATCTTTGTGTAGAGATTGTGGAATTATGATTACACCTCCACCCGTACACATTGGGGTGAGGCGGTAGGGCTGTTTTGTCTATAGATAGTGGAATTGTGATTACATCTCCACCCGCAATATTGGGGTGAGGCGACAGGGCCGCTTTGTGTAGAGATTGTGCCATTGTGGTAGAGGATGCCCAAATTGAAATTCATAAATGTTTATTGAAAGCATTAAATGATTTGATGTGGTTTTAATGGCTATTTAGGTTGTTTTATTGCTTCCATGATTGGTCACATTCATGTTGTACTTCCAATCCTTGAAGGGGGTGTTTGGTATTCATACTAGTACTAATCCATATGTACTGAAGTCCCTTTTACCGAGGGTGCTGCTTCTTTAATGGAGGCAGGTGGTTCCACAGCAGGCGACACTGATCAGTGATAGTAGTACACCCTCTCCTCGGCTGACTTGGTGAGCCCCATCTCATTTCAGGGTGTTGTATCTCTTGTCCCCTATGTATATTGTTTTGAGGTGTAGTCGGAGCCTTGTTGGCAGCATTATTCTGCTACTCTTTTGTATCTATTAGAGGTTCCATGGACATAGCGGGGTGGTACCTTTGTTTTGAGAAGTCAAATTAGAACTTTTGTATTTGTATCATATTTCCCCTTCTAAACTATGAATATGTAATGTATTATTTTTGGAAAATCTTGAATGAAGTTCTAACGGTAGTGAAATTTGGATTGTTCAGGTAACCTTATCATTGTCTAGTGTAATAGAGCATCTCTTTACTCATGGTGAGTTCGGGTAGAAGGTATCGTACAAGCTTGCTCGGCCGGCTTACCTCGATTGAGCACCGATCACGCTTCCCGATGGTCGAGGCGTGACAAGCTTAGTATCAGAGCCTAAAGTTTTAAAGTGTCCTAGGATGTCTCGGAGCCATGTCTAGTAGAGTCCTTCTTATCGGTGTGTCGTCGAACACATCTATCATTAGGAGGCTACTTGGGCATTTAGGAATAACACCCCATGAGTGGTGTAGACATGTGATTTTTGACCCTTCCCAAAATTTTACATATTTTAGCATGTAAATATTTAGTTTAGGCCTAATATAATTATTTCAACTAATTTTGACTCTTTTACTTTATTTCGTCACAAAAATAAAAATTACAAAAAAAAATATTTTATTTTTATGTACCTTTCATAAAGCTAAAAAATATACAAAAATAGTATCTTATTTTATTTTAATATGATATTTTAAAATACGAAAAAAAAATAGATTTGTTTTAACGGTTAGTTTTATTTTAATAGTTATTTTACTTAAGTAAGATTAATTATTAAATGAGGCCGTATTTTTAGTCCGTTCACCGAGAAAAAAATAAGTTTGGGCTCAAACAATCCATTTTTAGACCTAATTTTCGGACTTAACTTATAATAACCCGAGCCCAATACCCCTAAAATCCTAGACTTACACTATAAAAGAGACCTAGACCTAGCTATACCGAAAAAAGAAGAGATCAGCCGCAGCTGAAGCCAGCCAACCACACTAGCACATTTTCGATTCTTGAATTGGATTCACGAGTTCTGCTTCAAAGAAAAATCAATTTACAAGCTAGAATGGGACAAAATACAAATGGCTAACATCAATGTCATACCAGTGGAGTCATCTCCAGCTTTTTGAGCGCCCAAGATATCTATCACCCATTTGGTCTTCATTAATAGAAAGATCGTTCCCACTTTGAATGAGTAATTAACTGTTTAAAACAAATTAGAGCCGAGGAATTGCAGAAACTCGATAAAGACGAGTCAGTTGACTTGACAGGGAAGAATTACAGCGTTTGAGTTTCGAGATTTTCAGTGCCGATTGGAGGTTTCGGTTTGCAATTTCGGTGTTTCAGTCCAAGGATTATTGCTTTGTCTAGCCCGATTGACTTGCAATTTTCAGTTTTGTTCATCAATAAAAGGTCCATTTCTCAATTTTCTTTCTCATATCATTGTGTTATGATAGCTCAGTGCGCGTGTTGGTTGACTTGTAATTTTACGTTGTTTGAGTAGTATGTCTTAGTTTTCATTTAAATTGTTTTAATTAGTTTTATTTCGATTGTGATGTATGTAGTCCTGGTTCTTGAATAAGTGCTTTTAATTAGGCAGATGGAAAAAATTGGAGTTGTTTCTTTCTTGGCAAGGAATAAGAATGGGCCATAAGGTGGGTTTTGGACCATAAGGAATCTAGCCAAGTAATAGATCATGCTAGCTAGCCTATTTGCCCCAATAATATCTTGTTCATAAATTTGGCATCGCAACAATCTCAAAGATTATGAAAATAACTAAATGCACTAGTTGCTTTAGGCGCGATTAATAAATTATCGTGATCACGGGTACAGTTCCCGTGGCGTGGTCATGATACGTAAATTCCAATTCAGGTGTGCATTTCATGTGACCCGATCATAACAACTTCGAACAATAATAAAATAAATATTTCGCGAATCGCGGGTGAATTTCATGTAGCGTGGTTTGCGGTGTGTTTCAAAATGGCAAGTGTACGACAATCGTAACTTGTTCAAGAAATAATTCCGTAAAACCTAAAAGGGTGGTAAAATACTTAAAAGCGGTAATAAAGTTAAAAATGCACAATAGGTTTAAAACATGTACTAAACCAGATAATTAGGCCAATTATTAATAGTTAAGCGACCGTGCTAAAACCATGGATTCCGGGAATGCCTAACACCTTCTCCCGGGTTAACAGAATTCCTTATCTAGAATTTCTGGTTTCACAGACTTTTTAAATAAAGTCGAAATTTCCTCGATTTTGGATTTTAAAATAAACCGGTGACTTGGGACACCAAAATAAATTATCTCAAGTGGCGACTCTGAAAAATAAATAAAATAATCCCATTTCGAATAATGTCACTTAAATTGGAAAAACTCCCTTATACGCCCCTTTCGGGGTGGTAAAAAAGGAGGTGTGACAGCTCCGGCTACTCTGCTGGGGATAAAGAACCCAGAACTTTTGGTTCAGGGTTCAAGAATTCGAGCTTAGAATAACTGTTATACTTGGCGTTATTTATTATCTGATTTTTACATGTTTTAGCCTAATGTGCTAAATGTCGCTTTTTACCGCTTTGATATTGTTTGAACTGTATATAAATTGTTACGAAACCCTCTTCTCTCTGAGTCTTCTAAATCATCCGAGAATTGTGCACTTCGTGTGACTTCTTTTCTGTTAGAGTCATATCCCAATTTTAAAACGAGGTTCGGACAAGTTGTAAAGCTGGTGAAGCTTCTGTATTCCTGGTACGCTGCCCCCCCCCCCCCCTCGGCTCGAGCTGTCCGCTCGGGTAAGCCAGGTCTAGAACAATACATCCAAGGTTTTAAACCTAGTATAACAAAGCCTCATGCCGGATCCCTAGTAGGAACGCTTGTTTGCATCATGTGCATCTGACTTTGGAAACTCAACACAGGGGTTGGGTCCGTCTAGGACAGGTGTACCCAAGTTAAAAAGACCATCTTGATGCATCTTACGTGCTACATGCGCATTTGTTTGATTCGGTTTGCATGTTGACCGACTTCTAGGATAGGGAAAGAAAATCAAAAAAAAAAAGTGAGGTATATATTTAGAAAATTTTGAAACTCTGCCGAAATTCTAAAAAAAAAGTCATTTAAAAATGAGCCAAAATTTTCAAGTGTCATTGTTTCCCTTGTTCCGTCAAAACTGGCCGAACTACGCGGGTCTAATTCTCATCGGATGTAAGATACGTAGGCAAACCTCATCGGTTCCGGCCCCAATTTTCAAAAAAATTCAAAAATATTTTCCTTTACTTCCTTCTTTAGAAAAGTCTTTCTTTAAGACCACAATTTTCAAAAATCCCAAAAATATTTTCCTTTACTTCCTTCTTTAGAAAGTCTTTCTTTTAGACTTCCAATTTAAAAAAAAAAACAAAATATCTTCTTTTAATTTCTTCTCAAAATCAAAAAATATTTTCATTCTTCTTTCAAAATTTGAAAAAAATTCAAAATTTAAAAACAATTTCTTTTTCTTTAGAAGTCTTTCTTTCATGAATTCAAAATAAAAGTTCAAAAATCAAAAATATTTCTTTTCTTCTTTAGAAGTTTTTCTTTCGAAATTCAAAAAAAAAAAAATTGAAATCCAAAAATATTTTCTTTCTTCTTTATAAGTCTTTCTTTCGGAAATTAAAAAAAATCAAATCAAAATCCAAAAAAAAATTTAGTTTGTTTACTTTATTCCTAATCTTTCCGAACTACGCAAGATCTGATTCATGTTCCCACATGATACGTAGGCAACCCACATCAGGTTCGATCATCATAAAAAATATGAAAAAAACTGAAAAAAGAAAAATAGAAAAAAAAACTGAATGAATAATAATA
>NW_017673429.1:122368-131356 GCF_001879085.1 Nicotiana attenuata
ATTCATAGTTACCCACATGATACGTAAGGCAACCCACATACAGGTTACGATACAATACATAAAAAATATGAAAAAATGAAAAGAAAATGAAAAAAATGATGATAATAATAAGGACCGACTGAGTCCATTCTAACGTGTCATTTATTTTGAATTATGAAGAAAGTTCTAGGTGGTCGGTTTGTGGTAAGCTGACTGACAACACAAAATCCAAAGGAAAAAATGACAACTGACATCGAAGTTGTTGCAAGCAGTCATGAGACTGAGGGTCAGAGGGTACAACAAGAGTCTACTGTGGTTGAGGAAAATAGAGTATTGAAGCAGCAAATGACTGAAATGTGTCAAGCATGGGCCAATGACCAAGGACTACCCCTTTCTATTCACAGCTTTCCAGAGTTCATATCCATCTGAACTACTACCACTCCGGTTTCCTTGTCTAATCAATCTTATCCGCCTGGGTTCAGTCTTTATCCCAACTATACGGCTACAGCTGGAACTTCTGTTTCATGCTCTCAAAGTTTGTCATTGACAACCAATCAGACAACCTCTACTGTTTGTGAGTACGTGATTTTTGCCCTATATATGAATTACTCCCAAAAATTCAAACAAAATGATCTTTCTCTATTTTTACAATTTTTGTGAATTTGGTGTCATTTTTTTGGTAATTGTTGCATTTTATCTGTGCATCTTAATTCGTATGAAAAATACAAAAAAAAAATAAAAAATACGCATTTGCATTCAGGATTTAATTTCATATTTTAGCATTAAGGGTTAAGTTGTTTTTAGAACAAAATATAATGAAAATAACAAATAGTCTATTTTTGCATTTTTAATTGTTAATTGTTGAATTTGTCTTGATTTTACTTTAAATAGGATTTAATCAATTTTTAGGAATTAATTAGCTTAGTGTTGGAAATAATTTAGGATTTTATTTTAATTTTTGCATTTTTTTTTACAAAATCAGAAAATACAAAAAGAATATAATATAATAAATAAAATACAAAAAAGCTGCCTAAGTAATGCCCAGAATTGGGCCAGTTAATTAATTTCGCCCAAGCCCAAACCTAGCCCCAGCCCAGTCCAAAACGTCTACAACCGATCCAGTCTCTTTTCCCCACCAAACGACGCCGTTTTGGCGTCACAAAATTTGGGCCATTCATCCTCCCTAATCCAACGGCCCACGTCTTTTCTCGATGAATGATATAACTGTCTGAATAATTAAACCCTAAAAAAAACACTCCTCGTCTTCCTCGTACCCTCTCCTCTGTAACTCCACCGGCGCCGGCGCCGCTGCCGGCGAACGGCACCAACTCCGTTGCCTCCAAAAAATACACCCCAGATTCCCCTTCTCCTCCTTTACCTGAATCCACTGTCCTTTGCTTTCAATCTTACTGGAACTCGTCGAATATCCGTTCAAAAGTTTCCGGCCACGATGCTACCTCGTCCAAATGACATCAAACTNGCATTCGTCACGCCTTGGGGAACATATTAGTTACAGGGTCATGCCATTTGGGTTGAAGAACGCAGGGGCAACGTATATGAGGGCAATGACTACCATGTTCCATGACATGATACATCAGGAAATCGAGGTCTATGTGGACGACGTGATCATAAAGTCGAGGAAACAATGTGACCATGTTAGGGATTTGAGGAAATTCTTCCAGAGACTCTGCAGGTACAACCTCAAGCTTAATCCAGCAAAGTGTGCGTTTGGAGTTCCACCGGTGAAGTTATTGGGATTCATGGTGAGTCGGCGTGGTATTGAATTAGACCCGTCTAAGATCAAAGCCATCCAGGAGCTACCGCCGCCAAGGAACAAGAAAGATGTGATGAGTTTGCTTGGCAGGTTGAATTACATCAGCAGGTTCATTGCCCAGCTTACAACTACTTGTGAGCCCATTTTCAAGCTGCTAAAGAAAGATGCTGCGGTCAGATGGACGGATGAATTTCAAGCAGCATTTGACAAGATTAAGAAGTATTTGGCTAGTCCACCTGTGTTGGTCCCGCCAGAGCCAGGAAGGCCCTTGATCCTTTATCTGACTGTGTTGGACAATTCTTTTGGTTGTGTACTGGGGCAGCATGACATCACAGGAAGGAAAGAGCAGGCGATTTACTACCTCAGCAAGAAATTCACATCAAATGAGATAAAGTACACTCAACTCGAGAGGACGTGTTGTGCTTTAACCTGGGTAGCGCAAAAGTTGAAACATTACTTGTCAGCATATACTACCTATCTCATCTCTCGGTTGGACCCATTGAAGTATATTTTTCAAAAGCCCATGCCCACAGGGAGGCTGGCGAAATGGCAAATCTTGCTTACGGAGTTTGATATTGTCTACGTGACTCGGACTGCAATGAAAGCACAAGCGCTGGCTGATCATCTAGCTGAGAATCTAGTTGATGATGAATATAAGCCTTTGAAAACATACTTCCCGGATGAGGAGATAATGCATGTTGAATAATTAGAACAAGTCGAGAAGCCTGGATGAAAATTGTTCTTTGATGGAGCTGCCAATGCCAAGGGTGTCGGAATAGGAGCAGTCCTGATTTCTGAGGCGGGGCAACACTACCCTGTCACTGCTCAACTTCGTTTCTATTGCACCAATAACATGGCTGAATACGAAGCATGTATCTTGGGATTGAGATTGGCTATAGACATGGGTGTCCAGGAAATCTTGGTCATGGGTGACTCGGATCTTCTGGTACACCAGATTCAAGGTGAATGGGAGACACGAGATTTGAAGCTCATACCGTATCGGCAGTGTTTGCATGAACTTTGTCAACGGTTCCAATCAATAGATTTCAAGCACATTCCGAGGATGCACAATGAGGTTGCCGACGCTTTGGCCACTTTGGCGTCAATGTTGCATCATCCAGACAAGGCTTATGTGGATCCGTTACAGATTCAGGTCCGAGATCAGCATGCTTATTGTAATGTGGTGGAAGAAGAGCTTGATGGTGAGCCATGGTTCCATGATATCAAAGAACATCTCCAGATGGGAGTATACCCGACACAAGCTACAGGGGATCAAAAGAGAGCAATTTGACGCTTGGCAAGCGGATTTTTCTTCAGTGGAGGAGTGTTGTACAAGAGAACTCCAGATCTTGGGTTGTTGAGATGCATGGATGCTAAACAGGCTACAGTTATCATGGCTGAGGTACACGCAGGAGTTTGCGGACCTCATATGAGTGGATATGTTTTGGCAAAGAAGATTCTCCGAGCAGGTTATTATTGGCTTGCTATGGAACGGGATTGCATCAGTTTCATGCGCAAATGTCATCAATGTCAGGTACACGGAGATTTGATTCATTCTCCACCATATGAATTGCATACAATGTCGGCACCATGGCCGTTCGTTGCTTGGGGAATGGATGTTATTGGGCCGATTGAGCCAGCAGCATCAAATGGGCATAGATTCATTTTGGTAGCTATTGATTATTTCACTAAATGGGTGGAGGCAAAAACCTTCAAATTTGTGACTAAGAAGGCAGTTGTCGATTTCGTGCATTCGAATATCATATGCCGGTTTGGGATCCCGAAGGTAATCATCACAGATAATGGTGCCAATCTCAATAGTCATTTGATGGCCGAGACATGCCAGCAGTTTAAGATCATGCACCGCCATTCCGCCCCATATCGTCCTAAGGCAAATGGGGCAGTCGAAGCAGCTAACAAGAACATCAAGAAAATACTTCGGAAAATGGTAGAAGGGTCAAGGCAATGGCATGAAAAACTACCTTTTGCTTTGTTAGGCTATCGCACTACTGTCCGCACTTCAGTAGGAGCGACTCCCTATTCATTGGTGTATGGAACCGAAGCAGTAATACCAACAGATGGTTGAAATCCCGTCCCTCCGAATCATCGCCGAGGCGGAGATTGATGATGTTGAATGGGTTAAAGCCCGCTTGGAACAACTAAGTTTGATTGATGAAAAGAGACTGGCAGCAGTGTGTCACGGTCAGTTGTACCAACAGAGAATGGCAAGAGCATATAACAAGAAAGTGCGCCCGCGGAGGTTCGAAGTAGGACAGTTGGTATTGAGACGTATCCTACCTCATTGGGCTGAGGCAAAAGGAAGTTCGCCCCAAACTGGCAGGGGCCATTTGTTGTAACCAGAGTTTTGTCCAATGGCGCTTTATATCTAAAGGATGTGGAAGGAAAATGTGTAGAAATGGCTATCAATTCTGATGCAGTCAAGAGATATTATGTATGATTTCTTTATCTTTGTGTACCTGATTGTATTTGGCATGTTTTTGATTGAAATGACGAAGGCATTTTGTTCTGCTATCCAAACACTTTATCCTTTGTTATCCCGTTGAGCCTTATTATATTTTCTTTCATATCCCTCTTCCGGAATCAACAACAAAACTTGAGAATCGAACGGGGAAATCAAGTGAAAAAAAAAAAGAAAAGAAAAGAAAGAAAAGAGAAAGAAAAAAAAAATGAAAAGAAAAGAAAAGAAAAAGAAAAAAAAGAGAAAGAAGGAGATGAAAAAGAAAAGAAGAATAGTAGAAAAGAAACATCGCAACAATGAAGCGATTTTATAATATGAACTACGTTTGACTTGATCCCGAAAGGGTACGTAGGCAGCCTCACTGAGGTTCAGTCACAACAGAAGAAAAATCCAAGAATCCCCAAGAAGGAAACTGGGGGCAGAAATTATGGTTGTTGCAAGAGATATGATTCCGAAAGTTGTAATGGTGAACCCATGTTTGAGTTATTTCGAGCTCTTATACCTTTCTTTCTAAAACCCATCCAAAAGCCACACTACGCTCCAAAGAAAGACCTTCTGATCAATTTCAAGAAATGTTAATACAAGCAGGTAAAGTGACTCACGTTAGAGACAACACTCTGGTGACAGAAGGAGAATGATAAAATGAGAGAGTCTTATCGGTGAAAACCCTCACGGGCACCATAAGGCGATGTGCGTTGAGAGAAATGAAAATGAGAGAGTCTTATTAGTGAAAACCCTCACGGGCACCGTAAGGCGAAGTGAGTTTGAGAGAAATGAAAATGAGAGAGTCTTATTGGTGAAACCCTCACGGGCACCGTAAGGCGAAGTGAGTTTGAGAGATATTAAAATGAGAGAGTCTTATTGGTGAAAACCCTCACGGGCACTGTAAGGCGAAAGTGAGTTTTTCAGATGGGCAAATGAAAGAAGTCTGTGGTTGAAAGGTGTTTGAAACATGGCAAAACAAGCAAGGTTTGGGTTTGGCGAAAGTCGGTTGTGAAAGTATGAAACAGCAAATGTGGCAATTGACAATTGATTGGTTGGACAGACTAGGCTGGAATCCGAAATGTATGGCACGACCAATGGAATCAGCCTTTCCGCTCAGATAAGTCCTGTCCTTTTTCTCTTCATTACAACTCATTCGTTTTCAGAGTTTTTCTATCTTCAAAACCTTCGAGGTCATTGCATTTCATTCTCTTGAAGTCTGTCTATAAGATGTTTCAGTGTCAGTTCTATTCAAAAACAAAGAAGGACGTCAAAGCTAACTACCAGCTTCCCAGTTATATGGCACAATAAGGTTGGGACATATCAAAAGAAAGTAAAACATGAAGGACCAATGAAAATCAGTGGAATAATCAGATGGTTGCGAGGGAGAAGCAAAGTTCACAAGAAGGGAACAGAAACACCAAACAATAATACGAGGCAAAACATTTGGGTCATCAAGATCAGAGGGTTGAAAGTCAATCGGGAAATCGTGGCAAGTCAAAGCAAGTCCAAAGAAGCAAGTCAGAGCAAAGTCGGAAGTGGGAGCATGGCCAACAAGAATGCCAGCAGCTAACCACCATTTTACATTAACAAATTTTTCTTTGATTGGAATAGGGGCAGAAATTTTTGTTGTCTTGTATGTTTGTCGCAAGCAGGGAATACTGTCCAAAGTAGCAGGCAGGATCCCACCTGGAGAACAAGGGAATACTTTTCAAGCTTCAGCAATCAGGAGCCCACCTGGAGAACAAGGGAATACTTTTCAGGTTTCAGCAGTCAGGCGCCCACCTAGAGAACAAGGGAAGTGCAATTCAAAATCTAGCTTTCAATTTTTAATATTTGACATGCTGTACCCAGCCACCAAACTGGGGCAGAAAATTTTCTTTGTTTGTCTATTTTGTTACAGTCAGGAGCCCACCTGGAGAACAAGGGAATACTTTTCAAGTTCTGTAGTCAGGAGCCTACCTGGAGAACAAGGGAATACTTTTCGAGTTCGGTAGTCAGGAGCCCACCTGGAGAACAAGGGAATATTTTCAAGATCAGCGATCAGGCGCCCACCTGAAGAACAAGGGAAGTACAATTCAATTTTAGCTCTTAATATTTGATAACATGCTGTACCCAGTTATCAAACTGGGGCAGAGAATTTTCCTTGTTGTTTATTTTGTTGAAGTCAGGAGTCCCGCCTAGAGAACAGAGGCATACAAATTTCAGCAGTCAGGAGCCCGCCTGGAAGAATACAAGATACAAGTTCAAGGCAACACAAGAGCAAGTTTGAAGGCATAGATAGGATCTTTTGTAATTCATAGATTATAGCTTAGGCTAGCTTCTTTTGGTTCACCACGGTGTAATAAGGAGGTCAGCGAGCAGTAGCAGCAGCAACAGCAGCGAAATCACAGCTCTTGGTAGTCCCAGCTACCAGACATTCCCGAACTACACTGACCTGATTCCTGTTTAGCCCAGGATATGTAGGCAACCTTTGAAGCAAGGTTCGGTCAGACGGTTTTCAAAATGCTTCACACGGAATATTCGAACGTGGCAAAACGCTCATATTTGCTCACTTACTCTTTGCCCGAAAACCTTTCATGTTTCCCAGCAAAGAGGGGCAGCTGTGAGCACGTGATTTTTGCCCTATATATGAATTATTCCCAAAAATTCAAACAAAATGATCTTTCTCTATTTTTACAATTTTTGTGAATTTGGTGTCATTTTTTTGGTAATTGTTGCATTTTATCTGTGCATCTTAATTCGTATGAAAAAAAAAAAAAAAAAATACGCATTTGCATTCAGGATTTAATTTCATATTTTAGCATTAAGGGTTAAGTTGTTTTTAGAACAAAATATAATGAAAATAACAAATAGTCTATTTTTGCATTTTTAATTGTTAATTGTTGAATTTGTCTTGATTTTACTTTAAATAGGATTTAATCAATTTTTAGGAATTAATTAGCTTAGTGTTGGAAATAATTTAGGATTTTATTTTAATTTTTGCATTTTTTTTACAAAATTAGAAAATACAAAAAGAATATAATATAATAAATAAAATACAAAAAAAAGCTGCCTAAGTAATGCCCAGAATTGGGCCAGTTAATTAATTTCGCCCAAGCCCAAACCTAGCCCCAGCCCAGTCCAAAACGTCTACAACCGATCCAGTCTCTTTTCCCCACCAAACGACGCCGTTTTGGCGTCACAAAATTTGGGCCATTCATCCTCCCTAATCCAACGGCCCACGTCTTTTCTCGATGAATGATATAACTGTCCGAATAATTAAACCCTAAAAAAAAACACTCCTCGTCTTCCTCGTACCCTCTCCTCTGTAACTCCACCGGCGCCGGCGCCGCCGCCGGCGAACGGCACCAACTCCGTTGCCTCCAAAAAATACACCCCAGATTCCCCTTCTCCTCCTTTACCTGAATCCACTGTCCTTTGCTTTCAAATCTTACTGGAACTCGTCGAATATCCGTTCAAAAGTTTCCGGCCACGACGCTACCTCGTCCAAATGACATCAAACTAACACCATAGAACCGCCTAAGCCTCCTCTACCCAACCCCTCTAACCGCGTCTCTCGAATCTTGCCGGAACTACTCGAATCTCCATTTGAGCTTTCTCCGGCCAAAACCCTAAATGCCCAAATGCATGCAATTTGACACCATATGGTCCCTAGGTTTTTCCCCTAAGAGAATTCGTCGTTATTAGAGTTCAATTCTTGCCCAAGCTGGTTGATTTCAAAATATGAAAGTCAGTCGAGTGTCCAGTGAGTCTTTTATCTTTATCTTTCTATGCTCTATGCTTCTTCTTCTGTTTAAAAATTGAATAAGTCTCTTAAATTTCTGATTAGTTATGGTTTTATTTAATTTCACACTGATTTGAATTTTCTTTAGTTTAGTTTAATTTTAATTGATTGTGTTTTGTTCTGTTAGTTTAAGTGTTAAACGATAGCCTAATTAGTTCAATAAATTAGTTATTAGTTCGATCAAAATTTGTTCAGTCTTGATGTAGTTTTGGATAATAACAGTGGTAATTCGATTAGGGTTTCATTAGGTCGTTAACAATTGATTCAGTATGATAAGTCAGTAGTTGTTAGTAGCTATTCAATAACAAGTAATTAGTTGATTGTGTTAGTTAGTTTAGCAATTGATTTGTTTCTTTTGATGCATGATGTTCTCCAGTTTTGTTTTAAGTAATTGTTAAGAATTGGTTTAGCTGATAGCTGAATAAATCAGACCTTAGGTAACAAGGGGTTTGGGACATTTAAGCAGAGAGGTAATTTCAAGGATAGTCAGGGGCAACTTGGGTATTTAGAATTGGATAATAGTGCTAGAACTCCCTAGATCTTACTAGATAGGGGCATGAGTGGAGTTTTAGGAAATTTGAGGCATTAACTTGTGTCACAAGTCAATAAATAAGGGGTAAAAATTGAAAATTAAGAGGGGCTAAAAGAGAAACAGAAATCTGATGCTTATTTTTGGCTGCCTATAAAAGGCATCAGAATTGCCTTGATGAAGGAGTTTTTTTTTCAGCCATCTAATTTCCCCAAAACACTCTTTCTCTTTAGTTTTTCAAATCTGAAGTAGGAAATTCAAATTTCAAACCAAAAACAACAAAAAAACTAAAAATCAAAAAAAGTACTAGTTCCATTGAAATTAGAAATTGATTTCAGCTTTTGGTTGTGGATTCGTCATTCTGTAGATTGCTTAGCTTTGCTTGTTGAATTTTCAAAAGGGTTTAATTGTAAGCTTTACACCAGGGTAAATAGTCAGAAGGGTTTTAAGTTCGAGTT
>NW_017673429.1:131376-136530 GCF_001879085.1 Nicotiana attenuata
AAATCTGAAGTAGAAAATTCAAATTTACAAAACCAAAAAACTAAACTAAAAAAAAACTAAAAAAAAAAAAATTTACTGTTCCATTGAAATTGGAAAATGATTCCAGCTTTTGGTTGTGGATTCGCATTCTGTAGATGCTAGCTTTGTTTGTTGAAGTTTGGAGGTTCATTTCGGGTGCATTTGAGCCAAATTAAGTGGGTTTGTGGCTGAGATTTACACCAGGGAAGTTTTAGAAGGGTTTTAAGTTCAGTTTTGAGTTATTTTGGGTGATTTCGAGTTGAAATTGGTGGTTTGAATCTAGTTTGGGTGTTTTGCTGGCTGTTTGTGCATCAGTATTCATTTTTGGGTTGATTTGCTGCTGTGTTGGAGTGGATTTGTTAGCTCTGTTTGGTTTAACATTTCTGGACTGCCTGATCTTATTATTGGGCTATTTGTGATCAACCGCTGATTGCTGCTGATCCCTTCTTCTTCTCCATTGTTTCCTACTTCCAGGTACACTTCGTTGAAACACTTCGATGTAACTCTGAGTTGAAGACAAATTGGAAATTGCTCATCAAATTTAAGCTCATGTGTATATTGTCTATTGTGTATAATTCGGTAGTGTTGGCTAAACAAATGTAGTTGATGATTAGTTGCTTGTTTTGCATTATAAGAACAGGAGGTGCACTGGACTATATAAGTAACGATTTGGATTGTTAAACCATTAAAGGCATTCCTACGTGGATCTCATAGTTAGTAGTTTATTTTTAACTTGTGTTAGTTCGTATTATTAGAATAGTATATTTTGAATTCATATTCAATTTGAACTGGGCTGTAAAACGGAATATAGGCCATGCTACATGGAATCCAGATCTATTAAATGTATGTTAACACCAATAAATTAGCTATTGCATGATTAACTCATTAAGTTCTTCAAATGTTATAGCCATTGATTAGCCACTGTTTCTTCTATTCTAAGATCAGAGTATAATTGGAACACTAAAAAATAAGTTTAGCCAATAAGGTCATTTGAATCTCTATTTGGTTGAGTTTTGCTGATAGAATCAAAGCTTAATAGCCTAGCTTTGTCGATTTGGGCCTCGCTGCCTTATTGAGTGGCCCAGGTCCTGTTTGAGTGTTGTACGTTTGGGCCTGGGCCAAAGCCTACAAATGGCTGATTTTGGTTATAGGCTGGCTAGCTATTCTTACTCTTTGGGCCTCTCTTGGAGCCTAATGGCATGTTTAATTTAAATCATCATTTGTTTGCATTAGGCCAATGATATTAACCAAGTAGGACTTTTCTTTATTTTTTAGAGACAAATAAAAATAGAAAATCATAGTCACTTTAGGTTTGTCCTTTTAAAACAAAATGAGACGAGCTTCGCCCAAACAAAAACCTATAAACTGCGGGGCCCTCATTAAATATATTTATTAAAGTACTTAGATGTCGGGACGAGCCGTTTAGTGAATTTCACGGCTTTCCCCAAAGACAATAATGCGTTAGTCTCTTTAGGCGCGTTTTTAATAATGTACCTTCCTAAACTCGAGTGCACATTTATGTGACTCAAATCCAAATCTCAACGGAGTCGAAATGTGTCAACAATCACGGGTGCACTGGTGCGACGTGGTTCGAGACGCATTTTCACGACGTTGCAATTCTTAAAAATAAAAATAAAAGCGGTTTATTAATAAAAGGCACATAGGTTAGAACATGTTTTAAAATCAGATAAAATCAAATACAACAGTTGAGCGACCGTGCTGGAACCACAGAACCTGGGAGTGCCTAACACCTTCTCCCGGGTTAACAGAATTCCTTATCCGGATTTTTGGTTCGTGGACTGTTAACAGAGTCATAATTTCCTCGGTTCGGATTCAATCGGTGACTTGGGACACCATTAATCTCCCAAGTGGCGACTCTGAAATCTTAATAATCAAATCCCGTTCCGATTGTCCTTTAAGTGGAAAAACTCCTTCACGCCCTCGCGGGAGTAGTGTGAAAAGGAGGTGTGACATCTATTCTGATATATGAGGCATAATCAAGAGAAGTTCTACTTGAAGAACCTGGTTCATCAGTATATGCTCATGAGAAAAGGTCAGGCATGTTTCTATACTTTGCACAATTAGAAAAATAAATATTCCAATTATGAGCAGAAGTCCTATTCTAACCAAACTCCTAAAAACATAACCGTTGAGCATTGAACCAGTTTCATTCTCCTAGAATTCTAAAGAAAACGGGACTATTTTCTAAAACCAAGCGTCACCTATTTATCACTTAAAGACCGGAGTCATAATAGGATTAGACTCTTGATTGACCACTGCAAAAAGGCTGCTACTGCAACTAATCATACTCCACTTTAAATACACTCCACATACTCCCATTCTAGTCCATAACCGTCATTAAGCCTTAAACCTCAAATCATCATCTTTCTCTCTAAAAATCTCCAAAATCCCCAAAACTTTCCAGAAATTCTTCACCATGACTACTCCTCAAGAAAATCTAGGAACTCCTCCACCAGTATCTCCTAACACACCCTCATCTGCACCTCCTAGCGACAATCCTAAACCAAGATTTTGCCGGCAGAAAATGTTGGCAAGAAAGACTATGGCTACTGGTGCTCTGAGAACGGCTCTAAACGAAAAATTGAGAGCCAGCCAGAAAAGGGAGAGCTCTGAAAAGGAATCATCTGACTCGAGTTCTGAGTCTGAAGCGTTTGTTTCTGCAAGCGATGGAGAAGAACGTGGGTCTTCTAACTCAGACAAGAATCAAGAAAACCCTAGGGAGGTAAATACATGCTATGTTTTTTCTGATGTAGTTGAGAAGGTGGACAGTAGGTTTGTGCTGGTGGGTTCTGTGAGAGATGTAAGTGAGGGAGAGTCGAGTAGAAAGGAAAAGAAAAAGAAAGATAAAATTCTTACTATTTGTGGAGGAATAGAGGAGAGTGGCAATAAGCCAGGGGGAAGTGAAACTGGGGAGGCTGCTGAAGGCCTTGTACACCTGAGTGAACAACAAGATGAACCTGGTTCATCTATGGAAGAAACCTTGGCTGACATTCTGAAGAAGTTTGGGGCAAGCTATGATCCAAGAAGCGCAAAGCTTCTTCTCAAAAGGCTCCAACCGCCTCTAAGCCAATAAAGAAGAGCAAGGTGTCATCTCCTAAGTCTATTGTCCCTCTAGTACCAAGGGTGAAAGCTACTAGAAGAAGGGTAAAGCAAAGGTTGTGGAAAGTTCTATGGCTGCAGAAGAAGAGGAGGAGGAGATGGAATTGGTCCATCAGGAAAGAGGTACAACTGAGGAGGTTCCCACTCCTACACCAAATAGATCCAAGACCTCTACCAAGAAGTCTTCAGAATCTGTATCTGCTGAAGCCTCCCTGGCAAAAAGAACCAGGTCTGCAGTCAAAAGAAAACAAGTGAATGTTCCTGAAGAAGAAGAAGCATAGACTGGAGAGGAAGAAGAAGAGGAATCTGAAAAAGAACAGGACAAATTTGTCCTTTTTGGCAGGAAAAAGATATTGAAAGGAAGAATTCTGAAAGACCTGGAGGAGCCAGGCATGAAAAGATTGGTTGATGCCCTGGATGCACAGGGGTGGAAGGACATGGTTCTTCAACTGGATGGCAGGCTGGCAAGAAAAGAGCTGATAGAGTTTATGGCAAATGCCACAGTGGTGAATGGGGTTGTTACAAGCTTGGTGAGGGGAGTAGAGGTCTAGTTTGATGCACCTAAATTGGGCAGAATTCTAGACATACCCTGTGAGGGCTATGATGACTATACTAGGCAAAGATGGCCTTGTCTAGATTCTCTCCCTTTGCTCTTCAAATCACCAGAAATTTCTGTGATACCAAGTCTGCTGAAGAAGTGCCAGAGGCTAGGTTTGTGCAAAAGAGTGAGATGAAGCCTGAGCACAAGGTGCTCTTTGAGTTTGTGAACAAGTGTTTGCTGCCCAGACAGGAGAGAAGGCACACTGCAAATTATATGGACCTGGTCCTTCTGGAGTGTCTTGTGAGAGGAAAGCAGATTAACTGGCCTGCTTTCATTGTCAAGCTGCTGGATAGAGTCATCAATGGCTCCAAGGTCCATGCCACACCTTATGGGTTTATACTGACAACTGTCTTGGCCAAGTTAGATGTGCCATTGAAAAAGGGAGATGGCCTCCAGTAAAGAGCACTTTGGAATCAAAACTCTGCAGGCTTGTGACTATCTGCTAAGTGTAACCCCAGTTGAACCTGGTTCATCCTTGAAGACTCCAGTGAACAGCAAAGTTAGGGCATTGGTTCTAGAGTGTGAATCAAAAGATGCAGAAATTGCTAGGCTCCAGGCTCGCATTGCTGAACTAGAAAGTGAAAGAAATGGCCTCAAAGCTGAGCTAGCAAAGGAGAGGGAAAAGAGTGAAGGGATGCTCCAAATAATGCTTAATCTTCTTCAATCCCAACCCTCTAGTTCCTCCAAGCCCTAGAACCAGTTTAGAAACCCCCTCAGTGACCCAGATTCGGGACTTTTTCTCTATTTTTTTGCTCATGGTTGGATGTTTGTTTTTCTTTTTGTGGTGTGTTTTGTAGAAACACCTCCTAATCAATGACAATGTGCTTTGTTTTCTCTTGTTCTATGATACTTCTGATCTTAATAGTTAAATTGTTTGTGAAGTTGATTATTGATTAACTGAACCATGTTTTCACTTGCAGTTGCCCCAGTGGCCATGAGTAATAATTAACATCTGGTATTCATATAATATGCAACTTTTCGATGATGTTAAAAGGGGGAAGAGATATTGATATTTACCTTGTATTATGATAATAAAGTGATATTTATAACCTGATTAAACCTGGTCCTTAATGATAAGTTAAATTAAAGTGTGATAATTAAGCTGAGTTCCACAGGGTCTCTGATCAATAAAAGCACAGAGTTTGTCATCATCAAAAGGGGGAATTTGTTGGCCCAAGTTCAGATGAAGTTTTGAAGATTGACAAAATGACCTCAGTCATGAACCAGGTCCATCATGTGAGACAGACACAATGTTGATATACTTATACATGTGACATACGTATGGAGATAAGTCTCAAGGGTCAGCAACAATATCTTCTGAGTTGATCGAAAAGGTTGCATAGGATAAGGAGTTGAAGTCTCCTTATGTGAAGAGAACTACATCCGGATCAAGAATAAGGATTGGAGTTTGAATT